>NW_024744839.1:1750557-1765557 GCF_018991925.1 Homarus americanus
TGTGTGTGTGTGTGTGTGTGTGTGTGTGTGTGTGTGACGTATTGCAATGAGTAAGTGACCACAACATGAGTGACCACAACAAGTGACCACAACATGAGTGACCACAACAAGTGACCACAACAAGTGACCACAACAAGTGACCACAACATGAGTGACCACAACATGAGTGACCACAACAAGTGACCACAACATGAGTGACCACAACATGAGTGACCACAACAAGTGACCACAACAAGTGACCACAACAAGTGACCACAACATGAGTGACCACAACAAGTGACCACAACATGAGTGACCACAACAAGTGACCACAACAGTCACCACAACAACATAAGTGACCACAACAACATGAGTGAGTGACCACAACAAGTGACCACAACATGAGTGACCACAACAACATGAGCAAGTCAACATCATCAACCAGACATGACAAAATAGACCAAATTTACTCAGCCAGCCAATAAATATTTTAGAGGAAAACAACAATGTCTTGGGATGATTATGGAGTAAGTTCCTGCACCGTCCCTCCATTGGCCTTTCCGGGAACTCCTGCTGCTGTCACCGTCAGGAGGATATAGACAAGGTCGTGTGTGTGTGTGTGTGTGTGTGTGTGTGTGTGTGTGTGTGTGTGTGCGTGTGTGTGTGTGTGACCTCAGAATTGCTGTTTACATTTCATAACGAATGCTATGAAGGGGATACGAGTCAATTAAGAGAAGTTTACCCAATCCAGCATTACTTCCCAGCACAGTGTACATAGTTTAGTGTATTAGTACAGGAAGTAGTTTTGTTGTACAGTGTTTATCATCGTAGCCAGGACCACTCAGTGTACACAGACGTGGCAGCGACTCTTACTCTCATTCAATGTTTTAATTCCAGGGTTTGTTGTCATAGCTCTTATTACATTGGTGGTCGTCTTAACAGGATGAACAGACCACCATCATACTCACGGCAATATCTACATTATTCAGTCTCACTTAACCTAACCTAACCTAACCTAACCTAACCTAACCTAACCTAACCTAACAGACCACCATCATACTCACGGCAATATCTACATTATTCAGTCTCACTTAAACTAACCTAACCTAACCTGTCTCTACCTGTCAGTTTAACTCATTTATTATATCAGTTTCCAGATAAAAGTCTCTCCTGTACCAACACCTAAGATAATTAGAGTAAACAGCGAAGACTAACAACATATGTCTTTACGTTCTGTTGTAACCCCTCACTGTGTTCTCGGACATTGTCGTGGTAATGTGATAGTCCTCATTCAAGCACTGGTTAATATATCTATTATTAGTTCCCACTTGTCAAGGAAGACTTACAGTGTAGTCAGTGTGTGTGTGTGTGTGTGTGTGTGTGTGTCCCTCCTTCCCTCCCTCCCTTCTCCTCTACGCTACTCTTCCATTACGTTAAAAAGATTAATTAGTACAAGAGGCCGGGAAGGCGGTGATGAGGCATCGACCTACCTGGGCAGGTAAACTCACTTCCTCCTCTACACCTGAGTTATACAAACACTGGTCCAGGAAAAAGACGTACGGTTCTACTCCCTAATACACTCTCCAGTGACCATTTGTGGAGGCAAGGTCTATACACATACAGTAATATATACTGTATACATACACCTTATAAACACACATACTTGTATACCTAAGTAGTTACGAACATACAGTCATCACACACACACACACACACACACACACACCCCTTCCCTCCTCCTCCACGCTTCCTACTCCTCCTGTTCCATACCCCTCCTCCTGTCCCTCCTGCCCCCCCTCACACATCAGCAGCAGGTGTGGGGTGTATTCAACATGATGAATGGGTGGCCCAGGGGGCAGTGGGGGCAGGTGTGTAGAGAATAAGATATAGTGGGGAAGTGGTGGGGGATTGGCTACACAGAAGGAGCTGTTAGTGGGGGGTGGAAAGTTGGGTGGCTGTAAGGGGGGAGGGAGGTGGGCAGATGTAGGTGAGGGGGTGGATGGTAGGGGTGGTGGAGGGGGATTGAAGGAGAATTGATAAAAGGGTTGGGAAGGGGGGGCAGGTGTGGTGTGGGGGAGGCAGGTGGTGAAGAGTGGGGGGGGGGAGGCCAAACCACCAGCAACACTCACCTCCTAATAATTTAGTGGGCTTGGATTACCCTTCCCACCTCTCCCTCCTCCACCCACCCTCTCCTCACCCCACCTCCCTCCCTCCACCCCCTCTCCCTCTCCCTCCACCCCCCTCTCCCCCACCTACCATCCGTTCCCCTCCCTACCCTGCCCTAATTGTCCACTTCCATTATCTTTTCTTATGAGTAAATTTTACCAGCTGCCTCGATCATCTTTATTGATTTTTCCGTCATTATGTTGTTTTTGTCTTCAAGCTTCCGGTGGTGATAGTCGTACATTATATGGTGTTGTGGAGGAGGAGGAGGAGGCAAGGAGGAGGAGGAGGAGGAGGAGGAGGAGGAGGAGGAGGAGGAGGAGGAGGAGCAAGAGGAGGAGGAGGAGGAGGAGGAGATATAGAGAAGGAAAATATAGTAAACATAGAACTGGTAATACACGCACACACACACACATGAGATACACACATCATACATACACAAGAGGTACACATACACCAAATACACACACAACTATCATTCATTCAAGCACAGTTACACACACACACACACACAAACACACACACACAAGGTATAAGTACACATACACACAGGTACACATAGACGTACCGGTACACATGAAACAGTCACAACTCTACACGTAAAAGTACACATGTAAGTACAGATACACACACAGAATAATAAAAAAAGGACATTAAATAATTAAAACAGGTCATAAACGTCACCTGGGAAGTGTGTTTAGTAATAGTTCACCTTTATAAACATCGTGCAGAGTCCTTATCCTCCGCGTGCGTCTCAGTCCAAAGTTACGAGCGGTGCCTTTGGTGACGACGCTGTAATTTTGTCTACTGATTAATGATGGCATTTGTTGTTGACTGGAGCAAGCACAGGGCAAGCAGGAGGAGTCGGGGTGTAAATACTGGGATGAGATAAAGTGTTTAAATTTAATTGTGTTGTGCAGGTGAGAAAGTGATACCTGTACGTGTGAGAGAGAGAGAGAGAGAGAGAGAGAGAGAGAGAGAGAGAGAGAGAGAGAGAGAGAGAGCATTATAAGTAAGCTCTCAAAGTGTGGCAGAGATGGTAACGACAGCGCTTACTGACCGTGTAATCCGAAGCGACGGTGTGGTGTTGGTCGGTACACACAGGTAAACATTGGGGCTGCCACACACGTGATAAAGGAGATCCGAGTCTGATAATCTCGTCAACAAAATAATAACAAGAATTATCGTAAAAAAAATATATATAAATAAATATAAAATAAATATGACTTTCCTGGATGATACGACGTGTATAAAAATGATAACGTATTTTTTTCTCTATATATATATATCTATTAAAAATTATGAATATTACATGCCGTGAGATACATTAAGACTTCTGAGAATATATGAAAGAGGATCATTTTCTACTTAGCTAATGCTCAAGACACTTCATTTCCGGCTTTTACGAGAAGGTTCTAGCGTGAAGCCTTTGGTACTACACAACAGAGAGGAACAAAGTAAGGGGGGTGGGAATGTTGCCTTAAGGTGGCTTAGTGGCTTTAACACCCCCACCCTACCTATACCCCAAGACCTCCACTCCCACCTAACCCCCTACACCCCACCTACACCCAGACCAGCTACACCCCCCACACCCAGTCCTCCACCCCACACCCACACCCCCTACACTTACCTCTTAGTGTACGGTTATAACATTATAATTTTCTACTTAACGATAAAAAAAAAACTTCATTGATGTTTTGAAGTTTTAATCGTCCAAGTTTTCAGACGATGTAAGAGAGAAGAAGAAAATAAATGTGAAAAAGTGACGCGTTGAAGTGATTTAGTATTCCGGCCGCTAGCTGTGATGGCCCGTCTCCCCTCCACTGAGACAGGGGGAGAATAGACCATTTTCTACTTAGTTAATACTGAAGACACATCATTCTGGACCTTTATGAGAGATCAGTACCGTAAAGTAGTCCCCGGGATGACCTGACCTGACCAACGGGGGGAAAAGTACCAAGAGGTGACTTAGGCCTCAATCTAGGCGTGTCCTCCCCCCCCCCCGCCTTAATGGTCTTCTTGGACAAAAGGTAAAAGAAAAAAAACCGTCTCCAACTTCCGTAATATACAAGACACTTCATCTGAGGGTCTTAACGAGGCCTTAGTACCGTAAAACCTCGGAGACGATATAACGAAGAGGAAAAATTATGGAGAAATGACGCCTTAAAGTGGTTTAGTAGAGCGAGCGAGATCCCCACCTCCCTCTCATCCTCCCCTCTCTCTCACCCCTCCCTTCCCTCTCACCCCTCCTTCTCACCCCTCCCTCTCACCCTCCCTCTCACCCTCCCCTCTCACTCCTCCCTCTCACCATTCATCCCCCGCTTCTCCGCAAAGCTCCTGTTTCTAACGAGCCATTAAAAGGAGGCTCGTTATGAATAGCTAATGAGCTTTGAGGATATATTGACCTTTAAGTTAGTAGTAGATTGTTGGGGTAAATTCTGTCGGTAGAACATTTTTTTGTCTTTTAATAATAATAACAGTTTATCAGGGGAGATGTAGTGAGGGGTCTCTCTCTAGGAGGGAAGGGGTGAGGGGGTAGAGAGGGAGGGGGTGAGAGGGGGGGGAGGAGGGGGTGAGAGGAGGAGGCGACATCACCGTGGTTCTCCGATACTAAAGTGATGTTGACGGTACTATTTCATAAAACTCCTTCGGTTATGTAAAGTCCTTGTACACACACACACACACACTGGGACTGAGAGATACACACACCACCCAAAACATACACAAACATATACACCGCCATACACACGAGAGTATACACAAGTACTCATAAAGAAATACTGAACAGGAAATGAAATACTCACTTGTACTCTAGTGTTCCTTTTATAAACAAATGATCGGACTCTAATCTCTCATTATCCAGTCACATTATTGTAACGACCCACCGTGAGGCTAAATTACCCAATTACAGTGTTAATGGCAGGATATATAACAAACTACGTAAGCTCAGCTAATTACCCTTAATTATCGATTGAAGTGTTTGGCCAATGACGGTAGTAAGGTGTCAGTGTGCTGTTAGTGAGAGATGTTTATATAATGTTACTCAGAAATGTTTTTATAAAGTTACTGAGAAATATTTAGTGTGTTTATGAAGTTTTAGTGCGAGAGAGAGAGAGAGAGAGAGAGAGAGAGAGAGAGAGAGAGAGAGAGAGAGAGAGAGAGAGAGAGAGAGAGAGAGAGAGAGAGAGAGAGAGATAAACACTTTGTTCCTCCTAAACAAATTCCCTACCTTCATGTTCCCACTTTATCTCCGTACCTCCCGCCAGAGTGGAGGAAGGAGGAGGGTAATGAAGGAGGGGAGGAGGGAGAGTAAAAGGAAAGAGGAAGAAGATTAAAATGATGGAAGAGGAGGAGGAGTAAAAAGAGGGAAGTAGGAGTAGGAAGGCTGGAACAAGAGGAAGAGGAGGAGGAATATGGGAACAAGTAGAACGAGGAGATAAAGAAGGGGAGGGAAGGAGAAGAAAGAATAGTAAGAAGAGAGTAAAGGAGAGAAGAGTGAAAGAGGAGGAGTGTTGGAGAGGAGGGTGAAAGAGGTGTCTGAAGGAGAGGAGAGAGATAACAGAAGACCGGTAGAGAGAGGAAGGTAGGCAAGAAGAAGGACGTGGAAGAGGATCAAAAGAGAAGCGAGGAGGGTGAGCGTAGGAAGAAGTGGATGATCAGAGGAGGAACATAGAAGAAGAAGTAGAAGAGAGAGAGAGAGAGAGAGAGAGAGAGAGAGAGAGAGAGAGAGAGAGAGAGAGAGAGAGAGAGAGAGAGAGAGAGGCTCACCATATTATATAATTACGTGTAAACTGGAGGGTGATATTTACGGTGTCTTTAACTTAGAGACCCCATAAGGCTCTCTCTCTTCTCCCATGGCTGAAATATTTGTAAGAGGGAGGGAGGGAGGGGGCAACCTAAGCCAGTTGTTGAGGGGAAGGAGGGAGGTGGGGAAGGAGATGAAGGGAAGGGGAGATGGGGAAGGGAGATGAAGGGAAGGGGAGGTGGGAAGGAGATGAAGGAAGGGAGGTGGGGAGATGAAGGGAAGGGGAGGTGGGGAAGGGAGATGAAGGGAAGGGGAGGTGGGGAAGGGAGATGAAGGAAAGGGAGGTGGGGAAGGAGATGAAGGAAGGGGAGATGGGGAAGGAGATGAAGGGAAGGGAGGTGGGGAAGGAAGATGAAGGGAAGGGGAGGTGGGGAAGGAGATGAAGGGAAGGGGAGGTGGGGAAGGGAAGATGAAGGAAGGGGAGGTAACACCCACCAATCAATATTAAGAAGAGGGTTGGTGGGAGGACACACACACACACACACACACACACACACACACACACACACACACACACACAGGAGGCTGGTTAACACGAGAACCACAATTACAGGAGCCAGCCGGTTACTGCAGGAGCCAGCCAGTTACAGGAGCCAGCCGGTTACAGGAGCCAGCCGGATACAGGAGCCAGCCGGTTACAGGAGCCAGCCGGTTACAGGAGCCAGCCGGTTACAGGAGCCGGCCGGTTACAGGAGCCGGTCGGTTACAGGAGCCGGTCACTACTTACACGCTGTATCTATTATCATATTATGTGAGTGTCTTTGTTGTTATGTAAGTGTCTTTGATGTTAAATTGACTTAATATACGCCTCAAAGACCGCTGGTAAACAAACACCCTTGAGACACACTTAACAAAGTCCATGGGTATGTATTAACTCCCAAACACACATAAAAAATATAATCCCTTACTGTAAATCCTCTTAATGGCAACATAATTCTTACTCTAGGATTATTTTTAAATTAGATACAATAATTAGTTACATATTACAGCATTAACTCTTAAGCTGATAATCTTCATCTTTTTTCCACGTCTGTTGAAGAGTTTAGGTAATGATGTTACATCACAACAACAAGAGCGGTATTTATGTGTCTTTAATATTACGTTACCATAAACATTTATTCCTTGTAGACAGACAGACAGACAGACAGACAGAGGCAGGTAGACAGACAGAGACATACAGACACACACACACACAGACACACACCCTCGCCGTCGACTGAGGGACAAAATACGGTGTCTGGCTGTATGCTATACGAATCCATTTTACTCTCGTTCCTTATTACTGTGAGTCAAGAGGTCCCGTTTACGGCAAGTCGTTACCCAACAACCTGAGTGTACGCTAACCTTATCCTCTGTACGTGTGGTCTGATTATACACAGGACCCCGTCTAGAATACTTAAGAGTTTGTGTTATCGTTGTTGACTGTTTATATTACACATCCCTCACCTCTCTACACATCCCTCACATCTCTTAGCCACTGTACACCACGACCCCTACACACACACACACACACACACACACACACAACACCCCATGGATGTATTTCATATTGTAATTGTACAAGGGAAGGTATTTTTAAGGGCTTGTGCTTCCTCGTAATTGCTTTGATGTACACACACACACACACACACACACACACACACACACACACACACACATAATCCTTTCTCTCTATTATACGGTTTCATGCTTCACTGTGAGCCTCATTATATGTTTACTGTCCCATACATACATACATACATACATACATACATACATACATACATACATACATACATACGTTCCTGATCTGAGGTTCTTTCTTTTACTTAACTCAATAAAGACTGGTTCACCTTTGTTCATGTTCACGGTCTTTGTTCACTCTCGGTCTTTGTTCACTCTCAAGACCAACTCATTCTTACTCTTTAAAGACCTATTCAAATCTTCTTTCACTTTATTCTAATTATCTATCTTCTTTCTTTCTCTCTATATATAATCAAACTTATTTTCACTCTTACCACCACAAAGGCTAATTCACTCTCACTTCACTCTCACCCCTCTCCACCAAAGGCCATTCACTCTCACTCTCTAAAAGGCCAATTCACTCTCACTCACAGCCACGGGAACCACTCAAGCTCAGGTAAATTCTGGGAAAATGCACTCAAGCGGCGGATCTGAAAATTTAATATAATGAGAAGGAAAAAAAAAGATGGGAAAAAAATTGAGAAGTTTCAAACGAATTAATTTTAATTTTTGAAAAGGGAAGAAATTAGTTCTTTTATATAATCCCGCTTATGTCGTTCTCTTTATTGTGTATTGTGGAGAGAGAGAGAGAGAGAGAGAGAGAGAGTGAGAGAGAGAGAGAGAGAGAGAGTGAGAGAGAGAGAGAGAGAGAGAGAGAGAGAGACTAAGAAGCTGCCAAGGTACATAGTTTTTCTCTATTTATTCACAAGTAGGAGATGAATTCAACTTTATGTATTCACACCAACACCACCACCAACATCACCACCATCATCACCACCACTATCACCTACTCTATCACCATCACCACCAAATCTCCTTCATTATCTCCTCCATTACCAGCACCACCTCCACCACTACCACCACTTAACTTTCTCTCTCTCTGTTGGAAGTTAGTGTACCTGACTTCTCCTCCTCCTTCCCTCTACCTCCTTCCCCCCTTCCCTCTACCTCCTTCCTCTCTTTACCTCCTTCCTCTCTCAACCTTCACCCCCTCACCTTCTCAGTACCTCCCCTCCCTCCTACCACCCCTCCCCTCTCTCCCTCCACCTTGACCTGAGTAAGCTTGGTTGACTGCAGAGGAAATTAACTAATTAAACGTAGCGGGGCAACACTGGCGAGTAACATACCCCACCAACGTATAGTCGTCGTACACCCACGGATGAATGCTGCTGTGTCCGTCTCAAATGACTGCCTCTGATTCATACCAAGATTTTAGAAGATCCTATGTATGTATGTATGTATGTATGTATGTATGTATGTATGTATGTATGTATGTATGTATGTATGCTCTTCAATATCTAAACTTGTTGACAATACCACCACATTCGCCTTGTCCAATATCCATGTTGTTATCGCGTCTATTCTTTAATTATGGACGGGTGGCAGTCACTCACCATCAATGTCGGGAGTTGTTCAATTTTTAGTCCAGTCTCCTGGTCTTACACCTTGCAACAGAAACACCAAGAATTAATTTATCCCACTGGTGTAATGAGAACCTTTCTATGGCTCTCAGATGATCGGCGTAACACACACAGACATAGAGTGCGTTAGTTGGTGCGGTACATAATGTCCTTGTTAAATTACGGCCACCAAGACAAAAGCTTTTACTGTCTCCCACAAATAAGATCTGTTCCAGCCTCGACTTTGCCCTCAGTAACAACCACATTATATCACCTACCAATGTCAATACCAAACCTCTTAAGGTGATAAACTTCCACACAATCACCAGTCTTAACAATGCCAAGAATGAGTCAAGAAATATTTAGTTTCCTCTTTCCAGTTCGTTAATGTATTTCTTCTTTATAACAGCGACACAGCTCCCCCTCGTGGACTGGGGAGGGGGGAGCTCTCATGTACACACGATTAAAATATGATCATTACAGACGGAGACGATGGCTTCCAGAACGAACACTGCGACTCCTGTTGTCTGGGAAGAGTTGTCGAAATCTATATTATCTAACACAAAATTTAAGTGTATTCGATGCGTTAACAATCATCTGCTTGCTCCTTCCTTCCCTCCTTCCTTCATGCCAGACGCCTTGTTTCTTTCACTATCTCTTCTCTCTCTTCTTCACCGCTGTTTCTCTCACTTTCTCTTCCTCACCTCTGTTCCATAGTTCAGTGTCAAGACCACATCACCTCCCCGGCCCCCCGTACACCTCACTCGCTGTTCTGCCGTCCATATTCCTTACGAATTTAATTTACTCGAAGTTCATCATCATTTACCGCCTTCACTCCTCATACTTCTAGTTTAAGGAATGCCCTACCCTCCCTCACCTTCCCTACCCCTTACCTCCCCTCCTCCTCCTCCACTCACCTTCCTCCTCACCTCCCTCCCTCACCTTCCTTCCCTCCCCTCACCCTTCCCTGCATTACTTACATCTTATTACGATTAATATTATGCACTTTGAAATATCTTATCCTTGGTGCAACGAAATAAAGGTCATTATATATACCTCTTTAACCAATAATTTAAACTGTTCTGTGCAAGGACGGTCATCTAGCGACCATAACACACACACACACACACACACACACACACACACACACACACACACACACACACACACACACACACACACACACACACACACACACACACACACACCATAAAGGAACATCATTACTAACCTAACCTAACCCTAACTTTAAAATTTAATGGTCCAGGTTATTTGGTGAACTTATGATACTTAACGAAGCCTTAAATGAGACGGAACAAATTTGTCCCCGATATGATCTAATTTTTCTTATGTTACAACAATAATAAACAGGAAATTATCTGACAGTTTGGCGAAAATTCCCGTAGCGTTTTAAGGTTAAATAGGACGATTGTTTCTGTTTAATGTAAGATATGATATAATCTTAGGAGGTAATTAGAGAATAACTTACAATTAAAACGGAATATATCTGTAGTTAAGATGATAAACTTTGTAGGAGGAAAAGAGGGAGTAAAAGGGTGTATTGTGGGAGGAGGAGGAGGAGGAGGAGGAGGAGGAGGAGGAGGGAGGAGGAGGAGGAGGAGGAGGAGGAGGAGGGAGGAGGAGGAGGAGGGAGGAGGAGGAGGAGGAGGAGGAGGAGGAGGAGGAGGAGGAGGGAGGAGGAGGAGGAGGAGGAGGAGGAGTGGGGAGGAGGAGGAGGAGGAGGAGGGGAGGAGGAGGGGAGGAGGAGGAGGAGGAGGAGGAGGAGGAGGAGGAGGAGGAGGAGGAGGAGGAGGAGGAGGAGGAGGAGGAGGAGGAGGAGGAGGAGGAGGAGGGGAGGGAGGGAGGAGGAGGAGGAGGAGGAGAAGAGTAGGGAGGTGAAGAAGAAGAAGAAGAGGAAGAAGAAGAGGAAGAAGGAGGAGGAGGAAGAGAGGAAGGTGAAGAGCAGGTTGAGAGGAAGATAATGGGGTATTAACACTCAGTCCTTCCTGGAATCACGCCATCCAAGTTTTGGTCCCAGAGGGCTGAGTGAGCTTCCGTCATTAACACTACCATGGGGGCTGATGGGTGGTTGGGTGGGTGGGTGGGTGAGTGGGTGGGTGGGTGGGTGGGTGAGGAGTGAGTGGTGAGTGGGTGGGTGGGTGGGTGGGTGGGTGAGTGGGTGGGTGAGCTGATGGGTGGCTGGGGGCTGGATGGGCGGGAGGGGGTGGAGTCCGTGGGTGAATAGGCATATAGGCAGGTGGGAGGGTGAGCGGATGGTGGACAAAAGGTTGAACAGATGAATGAGAGAGAGAGAGAGAGAGAGAGAGAGAGAGAGAGAGAGAGAGAGAGAGAGAGAGAGAGAGAGAGAGAGAGAGAGAGAGAGAGAGACATACCTACATACACAGGTAGATATGACCCTGATCATCTTACGACCCTACGTGACAAGCCCCAAGAAGACCCTGGGGGCGGGGGGGCAACATTAAAATGTTTATGGTCATACCTGTCCTGATGACTCTCTCTCTCTCCGTTCAATTACCTCTCAATCTTTCTTTTCTCGTTTCGTTTTCATTTCATCTATGTATACCTGACACACACACACACACGCACACACACACACACACACACACACACACACACACACACACACACACACAGGATGATAGATTAGATTAGGTTAGGGTTAAATTAGATTAGCAGTATGTTAGATTTGGTTATGTTTGGTTAGGTTAGGTTAGGTACTGGTTAGGTTTGGTTAAATAAGGTCAGACCAGTTTAAATTAAAGAAAGGTTAAGTTAATGTCAAATTATGAGTTTTTAGGTTAGGTTAGGTTAAGGACCGGCTAAATTAAGTTAGAACAGTTAGAGCTAGGTTAGGTTAATGTTAAGTTAGAGTCAGTTTACAATAAGTCACAATAGAACCAATGTTTTCAACTAGAGAGGCGGGGGACAGGTGGGGGGGCAGTGTTCCCTGTCAATGGGACTTTTAATTATTGCTAGGCGGACTGACAGCTGACATGCGTGCTGAAAATGTCAGGAGCTTGTGTCAGTCAGTGCTGGTCGATGAGGTTTTCTCAGTCAAGTTGGTCAATCGGTCAGTGAGTCATCAATCAGTCATCAACCAATCAGACAGTTAATTAGAAGTGGCGTTCATAGAGCTGGTTACGCAATTTAAAGCCCGAGGGGAAGAGAGACCAGAATTAAATTATATACAAGTATTAGAAACACATAAGTCTTTAATATTTAGCTCAATGAGTATTATATTTTAACCCCTTGAGTATAATGAACTAATTCTTTGAATACCATGACAAACCCTTGAATATGATGACCTAACCTTTGCAATACGATGACCTAATCCATGGGCATGATGGAACAGCGCCCAGGGGGTTAAAACACAGCAGCAGACCAGGGATTAAACCACATGCCTTCCCTGACGATCTTACCAGAATCAAAACAAAAGATTAAAACCAAGAAAAATAAAACCACACGTTAGTCTCACAAACAACCAGAGAAAATCATATCGAAAAATAATTCCTTAAAAGTCTTATTGTCAATTAACCTCAAGAGTCACGTAAAATCTCAAAGATCTCTTAAATCTTTTCAACAGTCCTTCGGAAACAAGTGAAGACGCGGGGGAACTTACGTCGAGCTCATTGATTTCATTAGATTTCAAGTTACATTAACTTCTGGAAACTTTTTCGAGGAGTCAGTTCCTCTGCCTGTCTGCTAATTTTTGGAAATATCGCTCCGGCTGAGAGGATCAGTTAGGGCTATTTCTTTGAACTATTCTGTGTATTGATTCAGAAAGACTCGTCTATTCCTACAACCTGAAGACGTGAGAATGTACCTAAATAGTTGACTTTAATCTAAAACACAATATTAACGTCCAAATGTACGTCAAAATTGCGTAGACACCTTAGCTACAACCGTTCTAGTGTACAAAATGAAGTGAAGGATCTTTTTGGAAATAATAATCCACCTTAATTGTGTATCCTGTCTGTTGCTAAGTGAATGGATCCAGAATGTGAGGGTATTTATCCTACTACTACTGGGTGTTGTTCTTACCTTTACTCAGCCACTCAGGTACATTCTCACACCAACATTTACGAGGACTATTCATCATGTGAACCTTTGTGAATATCGCCCCTGGACCGTAGTGCAGGGAGGGCCAATGTCATGTAAAATAATAAAATCAATTCAGTATAAATGTAAAATTCTTAATAATCGAACGGAAAAAAATCTTGGTTGTTGAGGCTAAAAATTATGTTTTTTGTAATTGGTGTAAAAATAAAGACATTGTTCGTACGTGAGACTGACCACTGCCCCCAGTCTAACAGGGACACACATCTCGTATATACTGACCTGTGGCTCATATGTGTCCCAGGTCGAGAATTAATTATTTTTCTATTTTATTTAACATACTGTGAAGGAGCTGAGTTGACATGTCCCCACACAACCTAGTTTTGTTATGTATATCACACACACACACACACACACACACACACACGACATGCTAGTTTGATTGAGCTCATACACACAAGCATCATATATATATGTAAACACAGAAGCTACACAAGAGAGGATGTCACCTTGAGCGGGTGTAGCGGGAGAGTGGGAGTGTGTGGAGGAGACCCGGGTTTAATATGGTCGCTTGTTGGTGCAGGATGTCGTCCGCCTCGCCAACATGGGGTCTGCATGCCAAATTGCCGGTCACAGCCACCAAGAAGCGGGCCCCTGACATGCCTCTGGACGCCGAAGCTTCTCTCGTGAATCTTGTAGGGTGCGGTGGTGTTATGTGGGACAGAGATCTATCTCTCTTATTCCTGTGGGGTTTGGTATATCTCGGTGGGAGAGAGAGAATTGACAGCTCGGACCTGTTTCTCCTGGACAGTTACCTAGCTTGTGTGTGTGTGTGTGTGTGTGTGTGTGTGTGTGTGTGTGTGTGTGTGTGTGTGTGTGTGTGTGTGTGTACATGCTATACATAATTAACGATAATTAAAAATGAACGACTTAGCTCCGACTACCTCCCAATAACTTCAAGCGTTCGCTCACAGTTTGTAACATTTTGACGAAAGTTCACGAGAGATACTCAGATTAAAACCTAACCTAACACGATTGTATAACTAAAAGAAATCCGACACACCGATATGAAAACTCCCCAATATTGTAATTATAACTTCCGATAAAAAAGTACCAGTTTCTCATTTTTGTCCCTAGATTTTTTTCCTAGAGTTTATTCCGGGTAAAAACACTCCATCACGAATCTTTGGACTGTTCCCTGGAGAGGCTGTGGGCAGTGGTGAGAGTTGTCAGGACGGATACAGCACACATGGGGCACATTGACGCGGGGTGAGGAGGGACATTACAACATCCTCCTACCCTGAGATCGTTCCGTTCTGGCTGTAAGGGAAAATTTTTTACTTGTCAAAGAAGTTATTTCCCAGGGGGTTATATATTGCTTGTACGCGGTACCACTCATGTAGCATATATATATATGTGTGTGTGTGTGTGTGTGTGTGTGTGTGTGTGTGTGTGTGTGTGTGTGTGTGTGTGTGTGTGTGGGTAAATGTGTAAATGCGTGTACTTGTGTTTATATGTGAGTCTAATAGAGCGTTGATGTGTCTGGTATGTATGTATGTATGTATGTATGTATGTATGTATGTATGTATGTATGTATGTATGTATGTAAATGAATGTTAATGTATAAATGAATGAAAGAGATTATGTATAAGACGTTATTAGCTCAACAATACACAGTTATTAATCCTCTTATCAGCGGTAACTCCTTAAGCTAATACTTATTTACATGACTAAATTTTTCTTTTCGCACTCCTGGGGTTGGTGGAGAGAGAGAGAGAGAGAGAGAGAGAGAGAGAGAGAGAGAGAGAGAGAGAGAGAGAGAGAGAGAGAGAGAGAGAGAGAGAGAGAGAGAGA
>NW_024744839.1:1770557-1788057 GCF_018991925.1 Homarus americanus
CCGGTCCCGTATCGGCCTCTCGAGTCACCTTAGAGCTAATTAATTAAAGTGACATCACTATATCATAGTTCGATGATCGTCACACTTGACGCCGAGTGACAGCAAAGTACAAGTATTAGTGTGTGCGTTTTCCATTGGTACAAGAAAGTTACAGTTTTGAGTACTTTTCTTTAGGCATTTAGATGATATAATATAATTCATTTAGCATATACAGTATGTAAATTAATAATAATAATAGTCATAATAATAATAATAATAAAATTAATAAACATAATAATAATAATAATACTAATAATAATAATAATAATAATAATAATAATAATAATAATAATAATAATAATAATCACATTAAATAATATCGGCGCTAGGTAATAAAATTAGTTAACAAAGAATGGTCGCACTAATTATTAAATTTCTAATTAAGAAAATTAATTTCCTCCATTTCCTTGAATATTTGTATATTATTTAACTCGGGTGAGCTGGGTGATGGAGGGCGCCATGTTGGTTTCCTTACGCTAGACGGCAGACGACACCAACGACCTTCCTAGCTAACTAACTAATAAACTATCCAAACATATCTCTCTAAGTTATTTATTTAGTTTTGCTTATCTTAACAAATTTAGTAGGATTAATAATATAAGTCCCCCATCACTTGCCCCCCCTACACCCACTAGCCCTCACCACCCCCAGTCCTCCATCACTACCCCACACACCCAGCCCCCCATCCAGCCCTCCACCACCACAGTCCCCCATCACTTGCCCCTACACCCACTAGCCCTCACCACCCCAGTCCCCATCACTTGCCCCCTACACCCCTCAGCCCTCACCACCCCAGTCCCCCATCACTAGCCCTCACCACCCCCAGTCCTCCATCACTTGCCCCCCACACCCACTAGCCCTCACCACCCCCCCAGTCCCCCATCACTAGCCCTCACCACCCCCAGTCCTCCATCACTTCCCCACCCACCCTCGCCCTCACCACCCCCAGTCCTCCATCACTACCCCTCACACCCAGCCCCTCACTCCCCACCACACTCGATAATATTCTTCCCCGATGTCCTCAGAGGGAAAAGATAGCCTAGTGTGTAGTGTAGCCCCCACCAGGAAGGTCTTGGATCGAGGAATAAGATAAATTATTTGGGTATCCTTTCCTGAACACAATATATAGAGAAAATGAGAGAGAATATAAAACCCACGTGTATGAGGGTATGCTGTGTGTTGATTGGTTCATGCAACGCCCTCCAATAGTAGGTCTTGGATAACATGATATCATATATATAACTCTATTGCTAGTCCCAGAATGTTCAGAAAATAGTGCAAGATCCACGTTGATGAGGGTATGCAGTGTGTTGATTGGGTAGTACCTGATCACTATAGCGCAGGGAAGTACCTAGTCATAGTACCAGGTTAGGTTAGGTTAGGTTAGGTTAATGTATCATGTGTAGGGCGGAAGCGAGACGTGAGAAGGGCTTTGGTTGACGTCCTAGTGGGCAAGAACCAATCAGAAAACAGCCAACCTTAATATACGTGGATTCTGCCATCTCGCTCCTGGGACGCCCTGGATATAGATACGGACCAGACCAGCAAATATATTTTTACCTTTCACTTATTCTTTCAGTCTTCCTTTTCTCTTTCTCTCTATCTCGTTTTTCATTTTCCCTTATTTAATTTATCTTCTCTCTCTCTCTCTCTCTCTCTCTCTCTCTCTCTCTCTCTCTCAACATTATTACAACACTACTTGTCATATCAACTCCAATCTCCGCGTCCCACACAGTCCTCGCCTCTAGAGGTTTACATTATGCTGATCATGTTGTTGTGGTCGACGCTCACACTGTGTGATACAGATGCGAAAACTACGTGGCGGGAAATTTTCACAGGAGCCTGAGGGCGGGTCCCAGATACCACGGAAAGTTGAGTCTCTTGTTTGTTTACTAATGTCTTGTCGTTCTTGTGGTGCCTCTGTGACTGTCTGTGTATAAGTGACTGTAAGGGTTTGTTTCTCCCTGAATTATGTCTGCCTGTTTCACTGTCTTTGTCTTTAGTAATAATACGTTTCTGTCTGTGTGCAAATATGTACAGTTGTGCAAGTATGTGTGTGTCGACACTTGTGTTTGCGTACATGTATACTCGTGTAGGAGTATCTAGGATTAAACGTTCATATACTGTTATGTATTTATACGTGAGTAAATATATGTTTGTGTATTTATGAAATTCTATTTAGGTTTGCCCTCGTCTGTATATACATTATCTTGTACACAAATGAATGTTAGTATAATATACATTATTGTGTTATATACATAAATGTCAGTGCTGAGGTCTACACGCACCTCCCCTGCTGCACATATTCATCTTGTGTTGCTGACGCTCGACTCCGCTCTTGTTTGCCGACTGTGCCAGCGCCTCCCTGGCTCTGGTCCTGGCCATCCCGCTCTGCTAACTCAATATGCTCTCAACACGCTCCATAACACAATTACATCCACTCTAACACACACCTTTTTCGGGTCAGTAAATACTACATACGCTCAATTTCGCTCTTCATCATCTTAATGCAGGATATTCGCTGTTGCACCGTTTGCAATACGACTTGTAACTTTACTCTTAAGTGTGGCATTACTTGTGTGGGTGGGGGGGGGGGATACTGTAGGTGTTTATATAAAAGAGACGTGTGTGTGGAAGAGGGATGTATGTGATGGATGTGAGAGAGAAGTGGGTTGAGTGGGAGTGGGGTGAGTGGGAGTGGGGTGAGTGGGAGTGGGGTGAGTAGTGGGCTGTGTTATCACGTTCCCAGAGCTTCACGACTCTCCGCTAATTACCCGAAGGAAATGCAAGGCCAACGGAACTAACCTCGCGGATATTAAATATTCCTGTCGTGGAGTATGTGTCGCTGTTGATACTGGGAATAATGTGTCGCTGTTGATACTGGGAATAATGTGTCGTTGTTGATACTGGGAATAATGTGTCGCTGTTGATACTGGGAATAATGTGTCGCTGTTGATACTGGGAATAATGTCGCTGTTGATACTGGGGCCATGTATCGTCGTTGATGCTGGGAATAATGTGTCGCTGCTTGATACTAGAATAATGTGTCGTCGTTGATACTGGGAATAATGTGTCGCTGTTGATACTGGGAATAATGTCAATAAATCTCGTTGATACTGGGAATAATGTGTCGCTGTTGATACTGGGAATAATGTGTCGTTGTTGATACTGGGAATAATGTGTCGCTGTTGATACTGGGAATAATGTGTCGCTGTTGATATTGGGAATAATGTGTCGTTGTTGATACTGGGAATAATGTGTCGTTGTTGATACTGGGAATAATGTGTCGCTGTTGATACTGGGAATAATGTGTCGTTGTTGATACTGGGAATATTAGGTCACTACGCGTGTGTTACAAAGTGTGTATTGCGTGAAGAGGCGTGGGGGAGGCTTGGGGGAGGGGGCGTGGGGAGGGGCGTGGGGAGGCGTGGGGAGGAGCGTGGGATCATTACTCTGGTCTGGAAACCCTGGAAGTTACTGGACAGAATCAAGGTCGAGCAAATGCACATTTTCTTGTTGCGGATTACTGTTACTATGTTAAGTGAAGTGTGGGCGAGGAGGTGAGGGGAAGGAGGGAGGAAGGAGGGGGTGAGGGAAGGAGGGTGAGGGAAGGAGAGGTGAGGGAAGGAGGGGTGAGCAGAGGAGGAGGAGAGTGAAGGTGAGCCGAGGAGAGGGAGTGAGGAGGAGGGAGGTGGAGAGAGAGAGAGAGAGAGAGACTCTTTATTCTGCTGCAGTAAACTGAAATCAAATGACATAGTTACACAAAAAATAAGGTGGGTAGGGGAGGTAGGAGGGAGGAGTGGGGAGAGGGAGGAGTAGGAGAAGTAGTAGGGGGGAGTAGAGGAAGTAGGCCCTTGAAGTACTACTCCTTTACGCACCTTTTCATGGTGGGGGCGTATGACCTCTCCATACGCCCCCTTACGCAGCTCTCTCTACCATTTTTTTTCTCTAATATAATTCACGCTTCTGTAGGCTTTTCCCCGCGCGCCCTCTTAACTCCCTGTTCACATCATATGCACGCCCTCTCCTCGCCCCTCTCCACGCCTTCCCCACGCCCTCTCTCAACGTCATCTACGCCCTCTTCAATATATGAGGGGCCACCAGTCCCCTACTCGTTCATTATTCAGCAGTAGAGAGACGGGATCTTTAATTACGCTCTGTCGTTTATTCATTTCTCCTTTAACCTGAGGCGTAAATACTGGATAGAACGCGTAGGTGGAGGGAGGCTTATAGGTGGAGGGAGGCTTATAGGTGGAGGGGGAGGCTTATAGGTGGAGGGAGGCTTATAGGTGGAGGGAGGCTTATAGCTGAAGGTGGAGGGCAGGAGGGGTGGAGGGTGAGCCTTATAGCTGAAGTAAAACCTTCCAGTCTTACTAATGCTCGTACTTGGACCCGGAACCACCTGACTTGAACCTACTATAAATCTTACCTAAATCATCCCTAACCTAACCTAACCTAACCTAACCAAACCCAGTATACTCCGGCACCTGACAGACATAACGTGTAAATACTATATCTAGTCATTATTCTTCACGATCTGTGCCAAAGATAAAACTCGCCATTTTGTAGACCGTGAACCGTGATTGAAAAGAATATGATGCAATGGAGGTGTGAGTAGCAATATCCTGCAACGAGACAGGTTCATAAGGTCTCCAAACGCCGGGAGTATTTTAAGGGCGGCGGGGCGGTATTCCCTGCTCCGTGCCGACCACCCGGGGAACACCCACCCGGGGAACACCCACCCGGGGAACACCCACCCGGAGGAACACCCACCCGGAGGAACACCCACCCGGAGGAACACCCACCCGGGGAACACCCACCCGGGGAACACCCACCCGGGGAACACCCACCCTTCTCTTATAACTAATAATCCATTTTCACAACATGTAGAATTTCATTGCACCTTATTTCTGACAGTGAATGACACATTATATGAATGCTAATTAGTTTTGATTGACAAACACCTTTTGAAATTTAGAAACCTAATTACATTCACGAGGACAGTAATTACTTGAATTTTGCTATTAAAAATATTCTGTAATTTCTTTCCGAGTCAGAACACACAACTTCCTCCTCTAGAGTGAGTGTGAGACCATAACACGTGTCTTGCGGGATATTATTATACAAGGAATATTAAGGTCAACACAGCTCGCTATGTTAACATCTGGAGCATTATTTTCCTTTGAATATTTCAGAACTCCACACCTCCAGCTCTGAGCAGAACCCAGCAAGTGTAAAGAGGAACGGGGGAGGGGAGCGAGGGAAGGGGAGTTGGGAGAGGGGAGCTGGTGGAGGGGAGGGGAGCTGGGAGACGGGAGCTGGTGGAGGGGAGGGGAGCTGGGAGACGGGAGCTGGTGGAGGGGAGGGGAGCTGGGAGACGGGAGCTGTGGAGGGGAGGGAGTTTGGGAGAGGAGCCAGGAGGAGGGGAGCTGGGAGGGGAGCGGGAGAGGGGAGTTGGGAGGGGAGCTGGTGGAGGGGAGGAGCTGGGAGAGGGAGCTGGTGGAGGGGAAGGGAGCTGGGAGACGGAAGCTGGTGGAGGGGAGGGGAGTTGGGAGATAACTAAACTAGGTCTCGGAATCGGAGCAGACTCATTATACCTAAACAGTGGAATTGGTTTTAGATTAGGTTAGTTTAGGTTGGTGAGTCAGGGTGTGGGGAGAATCAGAGAGGAATGAGGTGAGACAAGGTGGAATGAAAAGAATCAGGTAATCATCAACACTTACGACACACACAAATGTCTCCGATGCACCGTGTTGGACAAGGGTGTCGAGTAGTGACGGTGATGTTAAACTATTTTTTGTTCCATCTTGCTACGAGGTCAAGCACAGTTCAAACTCAAACACAGGTCAAACTCAAGCACAGGTCAAACTCAAGTACAGGTCAAACTCAAACACAGGTCAAACTCAAGCACAGGTCAAACACAAGCACAGGTCAAACTCAAGCATAGGTCAAACTCAAGCATAGGTCAAACTCAAGCACAGGTCAAACTCAAGCACAGGTCAAGGTAAAGTAGGAAAAAAAAAAGACCATCCACATGTGAACTCGCTCGGAAAAAAGTACCTTTACGGAAGAGTGTTGAATTTCAAAATGAACACCGCGACTCCTGTTGGGGCGTTGGGGATTGTTGGAGGTGAGGGAGGGGGTGTTAGGGTATTGAGGTGAGGGGGTTGTTTGAGGTAAAGGGGTGAACTGAGGCCAACACAGACAATAACTGCCTATGTTCACCACACAGTCCATCACCTAACCTAACCCAACCTTAACCTAACCAACCAAACCATGAAAATATTAAGTGGTTCAAGAGGCTGTTTGTAGATGTGTTGAAAGTGGTCACCCTCATCCCTTTTCCCCCAGTCTCTCTTGTTCCTCTTCTTCCTCCTCCTCCCTCCTCCCTCCTCCTCCTCCCTCCTCCTCCTCCTCTCATTCCCTCTTCTATCCTCCTCCCCTTCCCTCTTTATTTTCCCTGTATTATTCCCTTCTTCCTCCCCTGCTTACACAGCCCTCAGCCACTAATTAACACCTTTCATCACCACATAATGAAGGACGTGACCGGATGCAGGGGGCGTGGAGGGGGCGGGGTGTGATAGGAGGGCGTGAGGGGGTGTGATAGTGAGGGGGTGTGAGGGGTGAGGTGATAGTGAGTGAGGGTGTGAGTGGGGGGTGTGGTGTGGGGGGTGTGGATAGTGAGGGGTGTGAGTGGAGAGGGGTGTGGTGTGGGGAGGGTGTGTGAGGGGGGTGTGGGGGGGGAGGGGTGAGGTGGTGTGGTGAGGTGTGTGAGGGGTGTGATAGTGAGGGGTGGTGAGGGGGGTGTGATAGTGAGGGAGTGTGTAGGGGGTGTGATAGTGAGGGTGTGTGAGGGGGGTGTGTGTGATAGTGAGGGGGGGGTGGGAGGGGGTGTGATAGTGAGTGAGAGAGATAGTGAGGGAAGGGGAGGGAGGGGGTTATGAGATAGTTAGGAGGTTGACAGGCAGTAAAGGAAGGGATGTGAGGTAGTGAGGGGATGGCGATAGGGAGAGGGATGGTGTGGCACTGTGAGGGGGAAGAGGATGTAAGATGGGAAGGGGAGCGGGACGGACGTTATCTCAGCTGTAAACATATCAGAGTCGGGGGTGACCTGAGTCGGGGTGATCAGAGTCGGGGTGACCAGAGTCAGGGGTGACCAGAGTCGGGGGTGACCTGAGGAGGGGTGATCAGAGTCGGGGTGACCAGAGTCGGGGTGACCAGGAGTGACCTGAGTCGGGGTGATCACAGGAGGTTGTGTTTAATACCGAGTCCAGGTCAACGAAGGTCAAGTGTGGTGATGATTAGATGAGTCCAGGTCAACGAAGGTCAAGTGTGGTAAAGGTTGGTTGGGAGGAGGTAGAACCGGTACAGCCTAGACCAGGTGACACCTGGTGGCAGTAACATCTGGTGGCAGTAACACCTGGTAACACCTGGTGGCAGTAACACCTGGTGGCAGTAACATCTGGTGGCAGCAACACCTGCATTGGCAGTAACATCTGGTGGCAGCAGGTGTAACACCTGGTGGCAGTAACACCCAGGCAGTAACACCTGGTGGCAGTAACACCTGGTGGCAGTAACACCTGGTGGCAGTAACACCTGGTGGCAGTAACATCTGCAGTAACATGGTGGCAGTAACACCTGGTGGCAGTAACACCTGGTGGCAGTAACATCTGGTGGCAGTAACACCTGGCAAGGTTATATGTGTGGTAGTGGTGTAGTGGTGGTAGTAGTGGTAGTGGTGTTGTAGTAGGGTGGTGTTGTGGTGGTGATGGTAGTGGTGTTGTAGTAGTGGTGGTAGTGGTGTTGTGGTGGTAGTGGTGTTGTAGTAGTAGTGGTGTGTGGTGTGTATGGTAGTGGTGTTGTGTAGTAGTGGTGTTAGTAGTAGTAGGTGTAGTAGTAGTAGTAGTGGTGTTGTAGTAGTAGTGGTGTTGTAGCAGTAGTAGTGTGTGTAGTAGTAGTAGTGTAGTGTGGTGGTGTGGCAAAGAATCCCCCGCTTCCCCAACAGAAAAACCCTTTCATCCAACCCTATTAAAGAGACATTCAACACATTACTCTCATCAATGTCCTAATTATCGAGGTTATGTTATATATATCCAGACGATGCCTTTAAGGGATGAAATTCTTTACACAGACAAACATTAAACCGAAAACATTGTACACCCCCTCCCCCCTCCCCCCCTCCTCAGGCCGGGTGATTAATGACGGTGTGACCTAACTTCTTGTGCCCGACCCTCACCACCAACGCTACAATACAATTTATTACACAATGGAAAAATGGCGTCACATGACAAGTTATTCTCGCTAATTGAAACGTGATGAAAAAAAATTACGTCTCCATGATTTGAGGGACGTGGACGTGTCCTTAAAAAATAAAAAACACGTCCCCATCCTCAGTAACGTGTACTGTACGTGTCTTTAATACTAACAATGACGAACAGCTGGCCAACCACTTACTGCGTGACGTCACAACCGCAGCCCAACTCAGCCGGTCCACCACCAGCCGTCACAACATGGTCGCCATCAATTAATCATTTACAAGAGTTTCTACTTTATTTCCGGTTTGTAATACAACTAATAGTTAACTTAAACGACAACAAGACCTTAAGATAACTGTGTTGTGGCGAGAGTTGTACAAGCGAGATTATAGAGGTGAAAACTGTCCCTTGAAAGTGTGAATAATAGTCACCAAATATGATAATAACAACTGTTCATTAGCAATAGCTAGTTAATAACATCTAACCTCGTAATCCACGTATTAATACCTCATTATAATAAGCAGTGAGGCGGGGTGGCCCTGTGGATAGAACACTCGCCTCATGACCCAAAAGCTGTTGGTTCCGGTCCCGCGGTTGAGCACAGACTGGGATGCCTGCAGTCGACCCCGTGCGAGGTGGGAGTGTGGCTCTCAGAATATCATCTTTATCGGTGTTTTTCTGCCTAACAAAATAACACAAGTATATACCATCAACAACAACAGACACACCTCAATATAGCTAAAGCTGCCTCCCGAAAGTTGGGAATGCTGTACAGATGCCGTAGCTACTTCACTCCTGAGCAGTTGCTTCAAGTATATAAGGGATTCGTTCGTCCCAACTTGGTGTAGTACCTCCTTCTTTCCTCACACAGCCAAACTGTGGAAAGCTCTGCCTTCTCCCGTGTTTCTATATTCATATAATCTGTCTCACTTCAAAAAAGCTGGTTTTCCGGCATCTTCGCTGTGTAGATTAATATAACCTTTTTCTATTATATTTTTAATTTCTTTCTATTCTTATTTTTCGTCCCCCAGGCCCCGTTGTGGGTCGTTCGACCTGTGCCCGGGTGGGCTAATTCCCGTGAAAAAAAACACCGCTTTAAAACAAAACATAAACTGTAAACAAACAAAAATCACATTTTATAAATACACCTTCGTACAACACAAGCTACCAGCACCAGATCTGTGTAAGCCTGACACAAATACAACATGTAAGTGACCTAGTGTCAGCGGGCACAGAAAAATAATCTTTTTATCGATAATACGAGTATGACTGTACCTCACACACACTCGCAATCCACGTGAGCTGTACGATATGTTGGTCAGGTGAGGCAACGGGGTCAGCCTTCCTCGCAATAATTCAGTAATATCCTGCTGCAAATACCATGTAGACATTTTTTTTTTTGGTATCAGACATTGTTAGACATACCTGGATAGTGATCACCCTCAGTAGTGGAGTCATGTGGTCATTTGCTGGTTCTCTGGAGTGGGGAGTCGGCGTCTTTGAGGAGCCTGTAATGTGAAGTAGTACAGGGTTAAGTTCCGACACACACACACACACACACACATTATTAAACTTACTTAAACCAATATATTTATCTAACATAGGTAAATAATTCTGAATCATCACTTACTTACTAACCGACTGTAAAATAACACTTTCCTACACCTTGTCTTCACTTAAGGCCTTCTAGTGGGTAAAGCGCCGGGTTGTTCTCACCGAGTGTCTCTCAAAGATCATTGTCATTACTCACACTTGTATCACTGCCAAGTACACCACGTCATTTCGGTATTTCTCTCACAGACAAACTTCACAATAGTCTGTAGAAGATCTTCCCTAGGGAGTATCTACAGAATATTCCTCACAGTGTCTTCGTCAATGTGAAAATAGTGATTTATGAAAAGCGAAAACAACCAAGCGTCCTAAATATCGAAAACACTAAGGAAGATTCACGTTTGTTTACTGTTGACACATCTTAATGCGCCCTACCTCCAGCTGGTAGTAGTATGGTCTACCTTGCACTGTGACAAAAGAAGATCATTACCTTTAAAAACCCTTCCAAACCCATTAAAGGAGTTTCAGACTTATAAAATGGCTTCACGTTTTTTAAAACGACTTCATCTTTAACACCACAAAATGTCCTCAAAACCCTCTCCCAGAAATCCCATCAAACCTTTAAAAAGTCTTCAACGCCATTAAATTCGCCTCCGCCACTAAAATACACACTCACGCCTTGTATACGTTGCCACGCATAAAAATACTTCCACGCCACTATCCCCTTCACTACAGGGACGCCACTTTTAATATTTTATTCGGCCAACGCCAGACTGTTTTATTCAGCTCAAAGGGGACCTGTATACAAGAGATTTAGAACGTCTCAAAGCTTCTTATAAACTTCCCACGCCTTTAAAACCTCCTCCAAGCCCTTAAAAACGTCTCCAAGCCATTTAAAGCGCCCCTTCACCTCTTAAAAATTCCTCCAGGTTCCCAAAAGAGCCTCCAAACCCTTAAAAAACGCCCCTAACCCCATACACACCCTAAACGCCCAAAACATCTTACTTAAAAACTATCTTAACCCCTTACATACCCCTAAACCTTAAAAACGGCCCCTAACCACTTAAAAAAACGCCTCCACGGTTATAAAGATATAATAGATTTTCGATTCAGCTCCCCATACAAGTTCCAACTTTCCCTCCTGATATTTATGGCCCTGTCCAGGTTTTTTCTATTTAAAGTCGACTGTGTGGAATTATACATGAGAGAGAGACTTACTAATATAACCAATTCACACACACACACACACACACACACACACACACACACACACACACACACACACACACACACACACACACACACACACACACACACACACTCTTCTAGTCATCTTTTCACTTGGTTGCATCAAGAACACACGAGGTTCTCTTATGACTTCTAATGATATTTGAAGATAATTTCATGGTCCGTTCAACCACACATATAAGACTCGGGTAATACAGAGAGGCTTATATCAGAATTATGCTCTGAATAATAAATATACTCAGGCTTTAATATTCCCTTTGAGGAGATCGTATATTGGTTGAATTTCAGATGTCTCTCACTGTCTGTCTGTCTGTCTGTCTGTCTGTCTGTCTGTCTGTCAGGGCTGTATGTGGGTCAGTGTGAGAGTGTGTGTGTGTCTGCCACCTCATTCTTTATTCCTTCCTCATCTATCTCCTCTCACTTTCTCCCCCATTTCATCTCGTCTCTCTCTCTCTCTCTCTCTCTCTCTCTCTCTCTCAGAGCCTCACAGACAAACACTCGAGGCTGCACAGTTCTCTCACCTCGGGGATAATTTACTACAAAGTTGGAACAAAAGCAGCTTAACTCCTGCGTCTACCTGTAACACTGTTCTCCCTGTAACACTGTTCTCCCTGTAACACTGTTCTTCCTGTAACACTGTTCTCCCTGTAACACTGTTCTCCCTGTAACACTGTTCTCCCTGTAACACTGTTCTCCCTGTAACACTGTTCTCCCTGTAACACTGTTCTCCCTGTAACAGTAACCCTCGGCGGCCAAACTCTCAGGAAGTGTTGGAGAGTTTAGACAGATCAATTAAACAATTAGACCAGTACCATAGTGAGCCAGACCTAACCTAACCTAACCTAACCTAACCTAACCTAACCTAACCTAACCTAACCTAACCTAACCTAACCTAAATCTAACCTGTACTGATCTATATTGCCTTAAGTATAACTGACCTTTTAAATTATTGAAACTGTGTATAAAGTCGGTAGAAAGTGAGAGGAACGGTAGTGAAAGGTAGAGAGAAAGTGAGAGAAAGTGAGAGGAACGGTAGTGAAAGGTAGAGAGAAAGTGAGAGGAACGGTAGTGAAAGGTAGAGAGAAAGTGAGAGAAAGTGAGAGAGGAACGGTAGTGATAGGTAGAGAGAAAGTGAGAGAAAGTGAGAGGAACGGTAGTGAAAGGCAGAGAGAAAAGTGAGAAAGTGAGATGAACGGTAGTGAAAGGTAGAGAGAAAGTGAGAGCAGAAAAGGTCAAAAACACAATCAAGAGAGACAGAACATGACGATAAATGAGGGAATAAGAGGAAGAGGGTGATGATGCAGAACAAGTGTAGAAAGAGACAAAGACAATGTACAATATATCTCAAGGAAACTGTTCATTATCTCAAGGAAAAAATAGTATCTCTCTTTTGTCTCTCTTCTCTATGTCTCTTTTTACCTTTACACACCTTCCATTTTTCATGTCTTGGATGGAAAGACACAAAGAGAGAGAGAGAGAGAGAGAGAGGTTCATTACACAAGACACCCCCTACACACACTCCTCCTACACCCTCTTCCCCCACACTCTCCCACCACACCCTCTTCCCCCACACTCTCCCACCACACCCTTCTCCCCCACACTCTCCATCAACAAAGGTCAGGCCCAACATTACATGATATCATGGTAATACATCACTTTTAGCAGCGTCAGGCAATACTGCGACTATCTCCTCTGGCTGACTGACTAAGTGGCTGACAAACTGACTGGCTGAGTGGCTGACAAACTGACTGACTGACTGAGTGAGTGGCTGACAAATTGACTAACTGACTGAGTGAGTGGCTGACAAACTGACTGACTGACTGACTGACTGAGTGGCTGACAAACTGACTGATTGAGTGGCTGACTGACTAACTGACACTCTGATTGACTCACCTACTAGCTGACGGACAAACTGAGAGATTGTTTTACCAGTTAATGAAGACAACATGTTTACAGGAGTACTGTACCCTTGAGTAATCACACACACACACACACCTACACCCCAACACACACACACCTACACCTCAACACACACCTACACCTCAACACACCTACACCCCCCCAACACACACACCTACACCCCAACACACACCTCCACACCTCAACACACACCTACACCCCCAACACACACACCTACACCCCAACACACACCTACACCTCAACACACACCTACACCCCCAACACACACCTACACCCCAAACACACCTACACCCCAAACACACACACAACTACACCCCAACACACCCTACACCTAACATAAACCTACACCAACACACAAACACACCCCAACACCACACACAAACATACACCCCCAACATCACACTTACACCCAACACACACCTACACCCCAACACACACACCTACACCCCAACACACACCTACACCCCCAACACACACCTGCACCCCCAACACACACATACACTCCACACCCCCAACACACACACACCCACCTCAACACACACCTACACCCCAACACACACCTACACCCCAACACACACACCTACACCTCCTCAACACACACCTACACCCAACACACACCTGCACCCCAACAACACACACACACACCTACACCCCCAACACACACCTACACTCAACACACACCTACACCCCAACACACACCTACACCCCCAACACACACACCTACACCATCGCCCCCAGTGAGAACCATCATCCATCCTCTGTGTAAACATGCAGCTGTTGTCTCTGGTGGTAAAAAGGCAGCGAAAGACTTTATAGTGGCGCCAAGAATTATATTAACGAGGCGAGGAATACCGGTAAGAGTACGGGGGGATATAGAGGGGGGGAGGGGTATAGAGTGGGGTGAGGGTATAGAGGGGGGTGGGGTATAGAGGGGGTGAGGGGTATAGAGGGGGTGAGGGTATAGAGGGGGGTGAGGGTATAGAGGGGGGTGAGGGGGTATAGAGGGGGGGGAGGGTATAGAGGAGGGGTGAGGGGTAGGAGGGGGTGAGGGGTATAGAAGGGGGGTGAGGGGTATAGAGGGGGGTGAGGGTATAGAGGGGGGGTGAGGGGTATAGAGGGGTGAGGGGTATAGAAGGGGTGAGGGTATAGAGGGGGGGTGAGGGGTATAGAGGGGGTGAGGGGTATAGAGGGGGTGAGGGGTATAGAAGGGGTGAGGGTGTAGAGGGGGGTGAGGGGTATAGAGGGGGGTGAGGGGTATAGAGGGGGTGAGGGGTAGGAGGGGGTGAGGGTATAGAGGGGGGTGAGGGGTATAGAGGAGGAAAACGTAGAAGAAGAGAGATCATTTGATGAGGAGAGGAGAGGAGAAAATCGTTATTCATTAATGACAAAAACAAAAGAAAAATGACAATAACAAGATTAAGAAGAGAGGTAATAAATTATCTGATAAAGACGAAAGTAAAGAAACGAGAGAATAATTAGAACAAAGAAAAATATCGATAAATGATAACTATTCCTTAGATAAAAGTAAAACAATAAATAAAATAAAATAAGAAAAAATAGAAAATAAAACAAAAATAAACCAGGAAATTAAATAAAAAAATCTACTAAAAGAAAAATTAGTTGATGATAAAATAAAAGAATCATAATAAATGAGGGAAAACAGCGATAAAAGATAAGAATTATAATAAAAGGAGAGAGAGAGAGAGAGAGAGAGAGAGAGAGAGAGAGAGAGAGAGAGAGAGAGTGGTGGGTCTTCATGGGGGACTACGATAAAATTCTGGTTATGGCCGACGATCATGTGAAATTTTACGCTGGGAAGCACTTCATGGACCGGGTATATTGTTCATGTAGTGAAGCTCCGTGTGTTTCTTTAACTGTGTGTGTATGTGTGTGTGTGTGTGTGTGTGTGAATGTATTACCCCGTCAACGTGTGTATGACTGTGCATATGCTTTAATATGTATATGTATGCGTGTGTATTTATGTGGCGCCATACCTGTTGATATGCCTGTATACCTTAGCATAATTTTGCATATAATTCCTCATTTACTTGTATCAGTAACAGCTTGTGTGCGTGAGAGGAAACACGCTTTTAACTTTCCTCTCAACATGAACAGATATTAACATTTTTCTAACACTACACAAATATATCGGTTAATAATTATAAAATACGTTAAAATATATGTATGTATATATATGATCCACTGGGATAGCTTTTAATATATGATACACTTTCACACGTCACCGACACAGCAATGTTTCATAAAGCAATAAGAATTCTGCCTTCATACCGAGACGGCGGGAGAACGTGGCAACAACCGCTAGTGAAATGTTCAAGTCATCATTCTACATTATTGAATTCTTGTCTACTGTCTTATGCATTATTGTTATGATGAATGATGTATGTACCGAGTTGGCGAGAGAAGCAAGTGTTATGGTGATTATTATTATTATTATTACTACTGTTATTATGATAAACAGTAGTAGTATTAATAGGGTGGTAGTAATAGTAGTAATTCTTTCATTATCATCAGTATTGTTATTATTATTATTATCATCATCACAATATAGTCGTAGCAACATTGCTTTACACACTCTACGTCCACTAAATTATTTCAAATAATCTAAACTTACTTATGTTATATTTTACCAAAGAACAACAAGTCAACCAAAAATAATTTCTAGTGGCAATAATTACTTAGCCAGATTACCAGGTTTACTTACCCAGAAGAAAATGATATATACAGTACAGTTTATATATATACATTGGCCTTGTGAGTATTGATATAGATGTGTATGATATGGTTTAATATGTGTGTGTGTGTGTGTGTGTGTGTGTGTGTGTGTGTGTGTGTGTGTGTGTAAATTAATGTTGATATATTATAAAACTCTACAAATAAAACCACATGAAAAATATATAAAAATAGTAAAGAATAATATATACTCTGGCACATATACATTTACACCATATAACACATATCAAGTGACACATCACCTCCCATATATAACTGACACATGATACATATACCCCACATATTATTTCCTACATATATGCCATTCGAGATACATTTCACGTCATATACAGTAGCTATTTTTCAACTATAATTTGCTGACACTAATTTCCTATATAAAAAAATTCAACATAAATTTATCGTATATGACATTTGATATAAATTCACAACATAAATAGTTTTTATTAGTGGGGTCATAATTTACTCGACCTAAAAAAATGAGTTTTAATCACCATTCTTTTGATTACAACACACTGGTCTCCCTCTCTCTCTCACAGTGCACAGTATATGGCACCTCACGACTGTTATGTCTCCATCAACGCTATTTTTCCCTCCATCAACGCTATTTTTCCCTCCATCAACGCTATTTTTCCCTCCATCAACGCTATTTTTCCCTCCATCAACGCTATTTTTCCCTCCATCAACCTTATTTTTCCTCCATCAACACTATTTTTCCCTCTATCAACGCTTATTTTTCCATCAACGCTATTTTTCCCTCCATCAACCTATTTTTCCCTCCATCAACGCTATTTTTCCCTCCATCAACGCTATTTTTCCCTCCATCAACGCTATTTTTCCTCCATCAACGCTTATTTTCCTCCATCAACGCAATTTTTCCCTCCATCAACGCTATTTTTCCCTCCATCAACGCTATTTTTCCTCCATCAACGCTATTTTTCCTCCATCAACGCTTTTCCTCCATCAACGCTTTTTTCCTCCATCAACGCTATTTTTCCCTCCATCAACGCTTATTTTTCCTCCATCAACGCTATTTTTCCCTCCATCAACGCTATTTTTCCCTCCATCAACGCTATTTTTCCCTCCATCAACGCTATTTTTCCCTCCATCAACGCTATTTTTCCCTCCATCAACGCTAGGAAACACAACAGAGTTAATCTTTTGTCTTGGTTAAAGTTAGGTTGTATTGCATCGTAAATTAACATGTTAAATTCACTCTGCAATCAATAGTTAAGAGAAATAATCTAACTTTATATCATCCGGGAATACACATTAGCTTATTAACTTTAGTGACCTAATTAAATAACTTATTTCATCATTAATTAAGTAAAAAACTGAGGTGATTTAGTGATGTAGTTTTAAGTTAAGGAATTCACACCAGTATAGAGATTTTAAGTTAAGGAATTCACACCAGTATAGAGATTTTAAGTTAAGGGAATCACACCAGTATAGAGATTTTAAGTTAAGGGATTCAATAGGGTATTTAGATCATTATTTAAAGAGTAAAATACAAACTTGACGAACCTTAGTGACTACGAAGCCAAGAGGAACGACCACTCAGTATTCTGGAGCGTAGGCGAGCAAAAGCGAGCCACCAACTTCCTACCCCGTGTGTGTGTGGTAGCTCTTCAGGCAGGGTGTCAGAGTTTTCTTCATCTACAGATAAACTTGCTGACTTACACGGTTGTCGGCTGTTGTTATATGACAAAATGTGTGTGTGTGTGGGGGTGGAAGAGAGA
>NW_024744839.1:1790557-1830557 GCF_018991925.1 Homarus americanus
ACACCCCCTCATACTCCCTCATACTCCCTCACAGATTCATGATGTACACCAATAACTAAGAGATTAAATTGAACCAGGGATTAGGAAGCAGCAACCAATCCCCAGACCAAAGCCACGAGTTATACACCAAACAAGCACTATAAGGCAATATACACTCCTCGCTCTAAGCCACAACGATCTACAGCAAAACTCCACATGATTTACAACAATGATCAGAGGGTGATTTAACCTGCAAGCATTAGTAGGCAATACCGACTTCCCCCCCAAGCAACGCACAAGCTATATAAGTAACTCACATATACAAGTAACATACACACAAGTAATACACAAGCAACACACACACACAAGCAACACACACACACAAGCAACACACTCACAAGCAACACATACAAGCAACACTCAAACAAACTCTGTACACGGCAACCCAACACAACAATCACCAACTTTATACTTATTAGGGTCGTAAGGTAGTGAACAATATCCCGGCCAAAGTGAGTGATGGTATTACCGAGAAGCGAACCAACAAATCTTGAGGCAAGGCTTCCCCACCTCGAGTTATCTGGCCGTGATGCCGCTAATTCACTAGTGGGTACTCCGGTAAAAGAGAGAGAGAGAGAGAGAGAGAGAGAGAGAGAGAGAGAGAGAGACATTTGATAAGAGGAATATTTCGTTTGTGATAAAACTTAGTAAAAAAAAACATCCAAATTTTGATCAGAGAAAAAAAAACGGGAAAAAACTGATAAAAAACAGCGAAAAATAACAATTTAAATCAGCTAAAAATAACATTAAAAATAAGCTAAACATTAAAAAAAAAGCTAAACCCACTAAAAATCCACTAAAACAATAAAAACAGCTAAAAATATTACTGGGGGCAGCTAAGAAATACTAAAAACAGCTAAAATTACTAAGACAGCTTCAACACACTTCCGAGACTCACGGGGAACCTCTCGACCAATCATATGTTTTCTTATAATTTCTTAAGAACACCGAGCATGACCTGACGATACCACCCCCAGAAATGCAAGGACACACACACACACACACACACACACACACACACACACACACACACACACACACACACACAGAGGACGAGGGTGGGAACAAACAGTCATATTATCAACCATTTGTTCCTCTGTCTGGTGTGTCAGTTAGGTCTAGGGAACACTACATTGGCAATAATAAACCATTGTAGTGATGCGTGTGTCTGTCGGCTTGCATGACGTCTTAGGAGAATATTGGAACCTCACACGCAGGAAGGAAAATTTGAAATTATGTACAGTGAAGTTAAAAATATATAAAGATGGTGAAAAATTGTGTACACTCGTATATATATAATGAGTTAAAACTACATCGTATTCAATATATTCTTCTTAACTTCGATTTACCATAATCCGTAAATTTCTCAGATGTTATTCTATAAAATCTCACACTGAAACAATATATTCTATCGCATATACCCAAGCATTTACCTTTATCTTACATAATAATCATTACTGTACCGCGTCGTGCTGTCTACCTCTGAATCACTTCACCTGTACCGCGTCGTGCTGTCTACCTCTGAATCACTACACCTGTACCGCGTCGTGCTGTCGACCTCTGAATCACTACACCTGTACCGCGTCGTGCTGTCTACCTCTGAATCACTACACCTGTACCGCGTCGTGCTGTCTACCTCTGAATCACTACACCTGTACCGCGTCGTGCTGTCGACCTCTGAATCACTACACCTTACGCCACACCTCCTATGTTTCGGGGTAAAACATAGGTGAAAATAAAGAAGGCAAAAGAAGGACTGATGCATCAAATTAAATAAATCTTAAATAATGAGAAATGAAAATTTGGCCAAGTCTTCCCTCCGCCATACGAAGTTTTAACCCAGATGTGGGAGGCCAAGCGACACAAAGAGCCATTGTCCTGAGAAATCATATTGTAAATGGTTGGTTCCAGGCCAGAAATTTGTTGTGTTTTGCCGGCAGATAAAACAAATTTTTGGTAATTAGTTTTTGCTTGTGTTCTTTAATGTAACAAAGTCCACTTACATAAGTATTTATTCTCTGTATGCAAATACTTTTAAAGTTATTGTAAATAAAATTGTAATTTGTATATAAAATTATTTACATTACAATATAAATATGAACTGCATTACATACTGATACACAAATACATTAAAATATCGGTGAGAGTTTGTGTATCATTACCGGAACAATAGCTGCCAGTGGCTACTATATTTTCATAATAATTTTATGGATTAAACAGGAAGGCAAAATGTGATTTCATAACATGCATGAACAATCTTCCGAGTTATTTATATTATATTATATAACAACAATGATGGACCTTACTCATCATAGCTACACTACACGACACAAACACAGTACAACAGTAAATAAAACATAACAAATCCGGTGTCACACTTTATATGCTAATGAAAACTAACTTTTAAATGAAAATTAATACTTTACTGGAAACAGAGATTAGACACACACATATTAACAACAACTAACTGGTATGGATAGTGTGGCCCATACTAGTGTTGTTAATCCCCACCCTGCTGGGGGGCGGCCCTCCCTGCTGGGGGTGGCCCTCCCTGCTGGGGGTGGCCCTCCCTGCTGGGGGGCGGCCCTCCCTGCTGGGGGGCGGCCCTCCCTGCTGGGGGGCGGCCCTCCCTGCTGGGGGAGACCCTCCCTGCTGGGGGCGGCCCTCCCTGCTGGGGGGCGGCCCTCCCTGCTGGGGGGCGGCCCTCCCTGCTGGGAGTGGCCCTCCCTGCTGGGGGGTGGCCCTCCCTGCTGGGGGGCGGCCCTCCCTTCTGGGGGGCGGCCCTCCCTGCTGGGGGGCGGCCCTCCCTGCTTGGGGTTGGCCCTCCTTGCTGGAGAAGTAACCCACTCACACCCACCCTCACCCTAAAGGAACAGTTTTATATCACGGAAGAATATCTCATTGTCAACACAGGCTGAGAGGTGACAGAGTCTTCTAAGGATGACATATAGACCGAGGGACTCATTGGAGTGGGACCATCTTGGAGTACGACCATTACTCATCCATAAACACCATTTGTAGCGAGCCACACCACCAGCCGAGGCGAACGAGTTGATGCTACCAACTTATCACTGACCCCCACCTACCCCCAACACACACATCACCACCACCACCACCATTATCGCCGTCATCATCACCGTCGTCATCACCGTCATCATCGTCATCATCGTCTTGTATGCCACACTTTAATCACCCTCACCCACCACACTCCTAGTTGTCACTCTTGGGATTTTTACTTTTTTCCCTCCCCTTATCCCGCGACCCAAGCGAAATAAGGGATATAGCAATCAGTGTGTGTGTGTGTGTGTGTGTGTGTGTGTGTGTGTGTGTGTTAGGAGGGAACACGTATGAGTGTATGAGCATCCGTTCATTGTTTAGATCTGCCATACGTAACATCCCTCATACACGTGAGTCTGCCGCGGCCTGGGTGTCCGGCCTCGCCCTGGGCAGGTGGCAGACGCTGGCAACTGTGTGGCTCGGGAGGTGCCTCTCTGCCTGGCACTCCCTAGCTCGGCTCAGTCACGCGGCTGCCTCTGCCCGGTTCACTCGGCAACCGGAGTCTCGCGCCAACCGGTTCATTCGCGCTGGTTCCGGTTCGCCTCGGATGATTTCGAACGGTGCCTAAAATTATCAATCACTTTATTGTTTTTCTTTTATTTTATAATATCGGTATAAATTCAGTCGACTTTACCGGTGTGTTGTCAGGCCAAACATTGACTTACAACTAACGAGAATAAGTTCCTGTTGTGGTCACCTGTTCTGTCTCCATTTTCCCACAATAATTTAACTCAAACATTAAAATAAAAAAAATCAAGTGAAGTGAGAAACCCTCTACATGTGACGTTATAAAAATAAATAAAAGAAAAACATACCCGTGTGCTTTAAACCAAAAAAAAACAAAAAAAAAACAAAGTTCTCATTATATTCCCACCTTTCTCCAGGTACACGAGAACAAGGTGTCTACCCAGGTACAGGTGTAAACATTGTCATATATACCTGTACGTGATTAAAGGAAGAGTTACCTAAGACAAATAGTGAAGTATTTACGGGGTTTAGGTATGGAGAAATGCGATTCACCTGGTAACCCCGTGGTAGAGTGACCTAGTTTGAGAAGACCAAAGGTAAATGTTGACCCAGTGTAGTTCTGCTGTTCTTGTTCCTACTACTGGTGGTGGTAGTGGTAGTGATGATGATGATTCGTAATGGTGAGAGTATTAATGGTGATGGTAGTAGTGATGGTGATAATGGTGGTTATAATGGTAGTAGTGGTGGTAGTAATGGTGATAGTGGTGGTAGTTGTGGTGATGGTGATGATGGTAGTGGTGGTAGTGATGGTGATGGTAGTAGTGGTGTTGATGGTGGTAGTGGCGCAGCTGTCTCTCTTAGTATCACCGCTCCTGAAGGTGGCGGTGATGGTGCGGTTTCTATTGTCGCTTACTGCTGCTGTTCCTGGTAATGGCGGTGCTGTTGCTGTCAGGGTTCCTTACTCCTTGATGCTGTTAACTGTTGGTAATGCTGTTAACTGTTGGTAATGATGCTGTTAACTGTTGGTAATGATGCTGTTAACTGTTGGTAATGATGATGTTAACTGTTGGTAATGATGATGTTAACTGTTGGTAATGATGCTGTTAACTGTTGGTAATGATGCTGTTAACTGTTGGTAATGATGCTGTTAACTGTTGGTAATGATGATGTTAACTGTTGGTAATGATGATGTTAACTGTTGGTAATGATGCTGTTAACTGTTGGTAATGATGATGTTAACTGTTGGTAATGATGCTGTTAACTGTTGGTAATGATGCTGTTAACTGTTGGTAATGATGCTGTTAACTGTTGGTAATGATGATGTTAACTGTTGGTACGATGATGTTAACTGTTGGTAATGATGCTGTTAACTGCTGGTAATGATGATGTTAACTGTTGGTACGATGCTGTTAATCCCCCGTGTTACTTCCTCTCCCTGTGTTACTCTCTCCTGTGTTACTCTCTCTCTCCCGTGTTACTCTCTTTCCCCGTGTTACTTCCTTTCCCCCCTGTGTTACTTCTTTCCCCTGTGTACTCTTTCCCCGTGTTACTCTCTCTCCCGTGTTACTTCCCGTGTTACTCTCTCTCCGTGTTACTCTCTTTCCCCGTGTTACTTTTCTCCCTGTGTTACTCTCTCCTGTGTTACTCTCTCTCTCTCCCGTGGCTTACTCTCTTCCCCGTGTTACTCTTTCTCCCCCCGTTACTTCCTTTCTCTTCCCTGTGTTACTCTTCTCCCTGTGTTACTTCTCTCCCTGTGTTACTCTTCTCCTCGTGTTATTCTCTCCCCGTGTTACTTCCTGTACTTCTCTCCCCCGTGTTACTCTCTTTCTCTCCCCGTGTTACTCTCTCCCGTGTTACTCTCTCCCCCGTGTTACTCTCCCCGTATTACTGTTCAACCCAATTTTTACTATTTTGTCCAACTGGCCAACCAATCTTAATATTTTGTCGAACCTATAAATGTTTTGTCTAACCTATCATTACGATTTTGTCCAACTCTACTATTTTGTCCAACTCTTGCCTTCGTCCCTGAGTTTATATGAGTGTATTTTTCAGTATATGTTTTCCAGTTTATATTATCGAGTTACTTCAATTTCTTTCGTTATTTATGTATTGTCTATATGTCTCTTCATTCTTTCAATACTATTCTTTCATTTTTATGTCGTCTTTCACTGTTGTTTCATCGTCACACACTTCTTTCACCGTCAAACACTATCACCCTCCAATGAACTGTGTAATTTGCTTCAAACTTTCAGAGGGTTATATTTTTTTATCATTATTAACACAAGAGTTATGAAGGAAAAATACTTATGTGTCTTCCTCAACCTCTTGTTTCACCCTGATACATGATACATGGTGTGTGTGTCTGTGTCTGTGTGTGTCTGTGTGTGTGTGTGTGTGTGTGTGTGTGTGTCTGTGTGTGTGTGTGTGTGTGTGTGTGTGTGTGTGTGTCTGTGTGTGTGTGTGTGTGTCGTGTGTGTGTGTGTGTGTGTGTGTGTGTGTGTCTGTGTGTGTGTGTGTCTGTGTGTGTGTGTGTGTGTGTGTGTGTGTGTGTGTGTGTGTGTGTGTGTGTGTGTGTGTGTGTGTGTGTGTGTGTCTGTGTGTGTGTGTGTGTGTGTGTGTCTGTGTGTGTCTGTGTGTGTGTGTGTGTGTGTGTGTGTGTGTCTGTGTGTGTGTGTGTGTGTGTGTGTGTGTGTGTGTGTCTGTGTGTGTGTGCGAGGAAACAGAATCACGAACACGAGTTTGATTTCACACAAATAGACGCAGTTATACACACATGCACACACAGAAAGACAAAAACGCACACAAACTGATACAAACACACACAGATACGCACATACATATAGCACGAACACACACACATACACAAATGCACGTTTTAATACAAGTGCTATTAACAGAACACACACACACACACACACACACACGTTTGTATACAGGTATTTTAACGTCACACAAAACTATTTCATCACTCAGAATCAAAAGCACACAACACAACACAACACAAGTTTTAAAAGAGCCGCTGTTATTCTGTTGACATTCACGCTCAAATTTGATTTCAATTTCAAACTCAATTTACAAATTAAAGTATAAAGTAAAAGTCTAATTAAAAATATTTAAATGGGGGAAAAATTGTTAAATATCCACTACCTAAAAAAATTATATATATACAGTATATATTTATATCACTACCTGGACAAGAATCACAAGAGCAATATATTGATAAAGACAGGTGGTGAACAGGTGAATATTGTATGCAAGGTCACAGGTAAGCACAGACCAACAGGCAATAGACAACCTGTGCGTGACGGAACGACGGCAGTACAACCACAGATAGATGAACAGAACGACAAAAAATAGATAGTAAGGACAATAGATTCTTAATTGCCAATCTGACTACTGATAGACACGACGATAGGAGAGAGAGAGAGAGAGAGAGAGAGAGAGAGAGAGAGAGAGAGAGAGGCTTCAGACACATTCGCTAAAGAATGACCACAGATGAAGCCTGACCAGTTATGTACGGTGTCAAAAGTGTGTCTCGTGAGCCTCCAATACTGTCGAGGCACTCAATGGCACCTTCAATGGCTACCGAGTCTTGACCTAACCTAACCTGACTTGACTTAACCTAACCTGACCTGACCTAACCTAACCTGACCTGACCTAACCTAACCTGACCTGACCTGACCTAACCTAAAGATCATAGTGCTTTATCATGCCTTTGTTCTGCTTTGTTCTGACACAATCGAGTTCTTGTAGTGTAAAAAAAAATATTATTTCCTCGTAAAAGACTTAACACATCATAATAATAATTTATATTAAACCAGAAAAAATTAATTATTTCATTTAGTGTAGTTTTAATTTTGATATTTTATTATGTAGAGAATAACACATTAGTTTATATTTACCATCTGTTGTGGTCTTTATTAATAGCTGGGTTAAAGATTTTTGGCTAGGATGAGTTTTGTCACAAATTCACCTTTTAGACAACTTTACCTTTATTAGGGAGAGTTTGTAAATGGTCAGTGGTGGTGGTGGTGGTAGTGGTGGTGGTAGTGGTGGTGGTGGTAGTGGTGGTAGTGGTAGTAGTGGTGGTGGTGGTGGTCAGTGGTGGTGGTGGTGGTGGTGGTGCGGTAGTAGTGGTGGTGGTGGTGGAGGTGATAGTGGTGGTGGTGGTGGTGGTGGTAGTGGTGGTAGTGGTGGTGGTGGTAGGTGGTAGTAGTGGTGGTGGTGGTGGAGGTGATAGTGGTGGTGGTGGTAGTGGTGGTGGTTGTAGTGGTGGTGGTCAGGTGGTGGTGGTGGTGGTGGTGGTGAGTAGTGGTGGTCAGTGGTGGTGGTAGTAGTGTGTGTAGTGGCAGTAGTGGTGGTGGCCAGTGGTGGTGGTGGAGGTGATAGTGGTGGCCAGTGGTGGTGGTAGTAGTGGTGGTGGTAGTGGTAGTAGTGGTGGTGGCTGGTGTGGTGGTGGGGAGGTGATAGTGGTGGTCAGTGGTGGTAGTAGTGGTGGTGGTAGTGGTGCAGTGGTGGTGGTCAGTGGTGGTGGTGGAGGTGATAGTGGTGGTCAGTGGTGGTGGTGGTATATGAGTGACACTGAATACATGTTCTAGTGCCAGCCCCTGCGGTAGTCTCCCTTATAACCAACTGTCTGTCTGTCTGTCTGTCATTCTGTCTATCTCTGTCATTCTGTTTCTGTTTACATGTCTATATATATATATTTATTTGTGTGACTATATGATTCCTATTGGTGTATGTGTGTTTTATATGTGTTTTGCTTACATATGTCTCTCTTTCTATATTTACCTCTTCTGTCTTTCTCGTTCTACCCGTCCATTTATATTCTTTCTCTCTCTGTTTCTCTTTCATTTCTCTCAACGTTCCCTTCTTCTCTCTCTCTCTCTCTCTCCCTCTTCCATGCTCTGGCTAGGTATAACACCAACAGTCCCCAACATTCACATGCAAATTCAGCGAGTCATCTTTGTCAGGAATAAAGATTTTAATACAAGGACGGAAGATTTACTAGTCCCTTTCCCACTACCTCCTCTCCCCCTGTGTGTGTGTGTGTGTGTCGTTCCTGTAGGTTCAGGGGAAGGTAAATCAGAGCTCAACGCCAGTGTAGGGAATAACGGCACAGAAGTACCCACACTGCAGCCAACCGGAGAGAGAACGACAAACTCGGTCTACTAAGGCACGGAGGGAGGAGGAGGGGGCAGGTAGGTGGAGGGGAGGATAGGGAGGGGGATGGTTGTTGGGCGAGACCAAAACCCTGGACCGATGTAGACCAGAGCAGAGGGGGCCATTGTCTGAGTGAGGGAGAGTGTTGTGTGTGTGTGTCGAGGAGAGAGAGAGAGAGAGAGAGAGAGAGAGAGAGAGAGAGAGAGAGAGACAGAGAGAGAGAGCACGACGCCATTTTGTCTTTAGGCTTTAACACAACCACTGGGGTTAAGAATATTCGAAAATAATAAAAAGTCAAAATTTCATGAATATATTTTGTAAACTATTTTATATTGTGTCACCTTCAGGTCGTCAAAATTCCTCTTATTCCTTGGCAGGTTTTAAAGTATATAATTATATTTAAATTCCCAATAACTCTAAAACCGATATTAATTCTATACAAATATTATTCCATAAGAGAAATAATGTCGATTTATAACATATACCAAATACTCGATATATTTTCATAAAGTAATAATAATAATAATAATAATAATAATAATAATAATAATAATAATAATAAAAATAATAATAATAATAATAATAATAATAATAATAATAACAATAATAATAATAATAATAATAATAATAATAATAATAATAATAATAATAATAAAAATAATAATAATAATAATAATAATAATAATAATAACAATAATAATCCCACACTCCTTATAGTAAACATACAACACACATTAACTACCCAATAGCGTCGTTAAACATACAAACACACATCAACTACCCAACAGCGTCATTAAACATACAAACACACACACATTAACTACCCATCAGCGTCGTTAAGTGTCCAGACCAGCGACAAAATGAACCAGCGCTCTTTCGTCAGATTTTCCCAAAGTCTGGAAATGACTCGATCGAACTTGGAAAAGAAGTGACCAAATCAAACATTAACTACGACACAAGTGACTCTGAAAGCCATTTAAAGTCTTGGCTAATACCCAGTAGGTGTGACAAGAGGAACTTTCCACCTGCTCTGAATAATATGCTGTTCACCTTCATTTAATTAACTTCTTTACCTGTTTAAGTTGTCCCCTCCTCCCCCCCCCCACCTTGGTTTAATGAAGAGATGGTTTATATTCCATCACCCTATTTTTTCCTTCCTCGTGTCTGCTTTCTTTCCCTATTTCTCTGTATAGTGCCTATTTTCCATCCTATTGCCCATTTCTTCACTATTTTCCTTCCTCCTGCCTATTATCTTCCCTATTTTACTTCTTCCTGCCTGCTTTAATCCCTATTTCCCTTCTTCCTGCTTATTTTCTTCACGATTTCCCTTCATATTGCCTATTTCCATTCCACATACCTATTATCTTCCCTATTTCCTTCCACCTGCCTATTATCTTCCCTATTTTTCTTCCACCTGCCTATTTGCGTCCCTATTTTTCTTCCACCTGTCTATTTCTTCCCCATTTCCTTCCACCTGCCTATTATCTTCCCTATTTCCTTCCAACTGCCTACTTGCTTCCCTATTTTTCTTCCACCTGCCTATTTGCGTCCCTATTTTTCTTCCACCTGTCTATTTCTTCCCCATTTCCTTCCACCTGCCTATTATCTTCCCTATTTCCTTCCACCTGCCTATTTCTTCCCTATTTTTCTTCCACCTGCCTATTATCTTCCCTATTTCTCTTCCACCTGCCTATTTCTTCCCTATTTTTCTTCCTCCTGCCTTCTTTCCCACATTCTCTCGTCTTCACACACTTAACTATGCGTAAACTTTGCATATTTCATCTATGTTAAAAACGATATAAATAATACATTAGCTTAGTGGTTCAGTTACCTCGGTGGTTCGCCTGGCAAGTGACCGGTTCCACCACCAGCCACTAATACACCCGCCGCCCACCACCACCACCACCACCACCCACTAATACACCCACCGCCCACCACCACCACCACCACCCACTAATACACCCACCGCCCACCACCACCACCACCCACTAATACCCCACCACGCCCACCACCACCACCACCACCCACTATGCACCCTACGCCCACCACCACCACCACCACTAATACACCCGCCGCCACCACCACCACCACCACCCACTAATACACCCGCCCACCACCACCACCACCCACTAATACACACGCCGCCTACCACCACCACCACTAATACCCACTGCCCACCATCGCTCCCGCCCTGCAGTCACAAAACCATTTCAGAGTATTTTGGAAATTTTTCATGTAAACTGTGAAAAAACCATATTACCTGCCCATAATATACCACCCCCTCTCCCCCCTCCTCTCCTCTCTCCTTCCCCTTCCCTCTCCTTCTCTCTTCCTCTCTCCCCTCCTCTTCCCCTCTCCTTCTCTCTCCCTCCCCTCCCTCTCTCCCCTCCTCTTCTCTCTCCCCCCCTCTTCTCTCTCCCTCCTTCCCTCTCCTTCTCTCTCCCTCCCCTCCCTCTCTCCCCCTCTTCTCTCTCCTCCCCTTCCTCTCCCCTCCTCCTCTCTCTCCTTCATTCCTCCTTCTCTCTTCCTCTCTCCCCTCCTCTTCCTCCTTCTCTCTCCCTCCCCTCTCTCCCCCCTCCTCCTCCTCTCTCCTCCCTTCCTCTCCTTCTCTCTTCCTCTCTCCCCTCTCTTCTCTCTCCTCCCCTCCCCTCTCCTTCTCTCTTCTCTCCTCTCCTCCTCCTCTCCTTCCCCTTCCTCTCCTTCTCTCTCTTCCTCCTCCTCTCCTCTTCTCTCTCTCCCTCCCCTTCCCTCTCCTTCTCTTCCTCTCTCCCTCTCCTCTTCTCTCTCCCTTCCCCTTCTTTCTCATATCACAAGCGAGGAAAATCAGGGAAATGTGTTATCCATTTTATTTATTCTTTTTGATTACGTTAGTGAGTCCAATATCTGCCCCTACTGATGAACTGATCCAGTAGACGGTGTTTTTCTGTGCCGAGGGAGTTTTTTGTTATTTGTTATTGCCGGACACACGTACCATCAGCTCTAGGCACTAACGAAGCTTTGGTCAATTCTTTGTCAATCTTCTTAACATACTTACTGCTCTCTCTCTCTCTCTCTCTCTCTCTCTCTCTCTCTTGTTTCATCCTTCCCGCACACACACACACACACAATATCATAAAACCGTGTGTGTGTGTGTGTGTGTGTGTGTGTGTGTGTACGTGTGTGTGTGTGTGTGTGTTTGCTATCTCCATGGCGACGGATAATTGTGGTGGCATCATAAGTTATTTCATATTTGTCAACTGACGAGGCTGCTACAGGATAATAAAGTTTACATTGTTATGCTGTCAGGCGGGCGGGCCAACTCTATATGAAATTTCCGTAATTACTCAAATACTGTCCCCCAGCTCACACACTGCCTAATGGCCTTGTTTCATTTTCATTAATATTTGACGAAAGATTAAAATTATTTCAACATCTATTTTTAAACTTTTCAGGAACTATTATATTACGTTATAATGGTGTAAGTTAGGTTAAAAAGATGTAGTTGTGTGGAAAAATATGAGGAATGGTGTGTGGTTAATGGTGTGTGGTTAATGTTTGGTTGGTAATGGTGACGTATTGTACAAATTTGTGGTGGTTATCGTCTATTAATTTACAGGTTAGTTTGTTTTAAGTCAATGTTTGTTTTAATGTTTTAATTTTATATGTTATGGTAAATTACACACACACACACACACAGACACACACACACACACACACACACACACACACACACACACACACACACACACAATTTAATCTCTCTCTCATCTCAAAAAAAAAAATCGCGCTGGTTATCACCGGCAACAAGTTCCTCCCTTAATGATGATGCCGAGAGTAAATGTATATATCCTTCAGTAGGTAACAAATCCTTGGGTGATGGACAAGAAAAAATAAAATGAAATAAAAAACTCCCTCTCCCTCTCCCTCACTATTCATCTCTATTGCCCTCCTCTCCTTCATCTCCTCCTCTCTTCTCCAATCCCCCCCTCTCTCCTTCCTTCATCAACGATACCTCAATCATCATCCCCTCACTCTCTAGTGCACCCTCAGTCTTCAAAATGATATTTCCTCCTCCTCCCTACCTCTCCTCCCTCCTTCCCTACCTCTCCCTCCCTCCTTCCCTCCTACAAGCCTCTGTCATCCTCCTTAATCCTCTGACTGGGTCACCACCACCACCACCACCACCACCACCACCACCACCCACCACCACCACCACCACCACCCACACCACCACCACCACCTACCCCACCCCACCACCACCACCCACCACCACCACCACCACCACCACCACCACCACCACCATCACCACCCACCACCACCACCACCACCACCACCACCCACCCACCACCACCACCACCACCACCACCCCCACCACCCCACCACCACCACCACCACCACCACCACCACCCCCACCACCACCACCACCACCCACCACCACACCACCACCACCACCACCACCCACCACCACCCCACACACCACCCCCACCACCACCACCACCACCCCACCCCACACCACACCACCACCACCACCACCACCACCACCACCACCACCACCCCCACCACCACCACCACCCACCACCCACCACCACCCACCACCACACCACCACCACCACCACCCCCCACCACCACCACCACCACTACCCCCACCACCACCACCACCACCACCCCACCACCCACCACACACCACCACCAACCAACCACTACCCACCACCACCCACCACACCACCCCACCACCACCACCACCACCCACCACCCCCCACCCACCCCACCACCACCACCACCACACCACCACCACCACCACCTCACCACCTCCTTCGACAACTACTAACACCACCATCATCCTCCTCCCCTCATCTCTCCCAGCTCCTGCATCTTCTATCGTTACATTATCCCATCCCTTACTCCCCTCATCTCCCCTTATCCCATCCCCTCATTACCCCCTCCACTCACCCCATCATTCCCTCACAAGAATAAAGTGCTCACCTCACACCTCCTCTCATCATCCACGTTACCATCCCACCACCACATCCTTCTTCCTCTATCCGCCTCCACCACTGCCTCACATCCACCCAGCCTCTCTCTCTCTCTCTCTCTCTCTCTCTCTCTCTCTCTCTCTCTCTCTCTCTCCTCTCTCCTCTGGTCAGTTCGAGTATCAGTTTGTTTCACTCTCAGTTATTCCTGTAGACTACAACACTACTTCGCTCTTAACTCAACTCTAACTTGGCTGTCATCTTAACTTACCGATCAAACAATCTAGTTCTCTTCAGTTAAATCACCAGGAATAACAATATGTTCCACTTCCTTGAACATCTGAGAGTCAATTCCAACCAGTATCTCATTCACCGACACATACCGACACATACCAACACATACCGACACATACCGACACATACCGACACATACCGACACATACCTCACACCAAGTCCACGAATGAATATCAAATTTCACATCTCAGGAGTAACGTCTTCAACACACCAGTCATACCAACACATACCAACACATACCGACACATACCAACACATACCAACACATACCGACACATACCAACACCTTCGGAATTATTGACGATAACTTATGTCATTTTCACGTCCTGACCCACCACCACTGTGTCATTCTCACCTTGTTGTGTTGTGGTGTAGTTGTGGTCGTGTTGTGTGGTAGTTGTGGTGGTGTTGTGGTGGTGTTGTGGTGGTGTTGTGTTCGTGTTGTGGTCGTGTTGTGGTCGTGTTGTGTTCGTGTTGTGGTCGTGTTGTAGTCGTGTTGTGGTCGTGTTGTGGTCGTGTTGTAGTCGTGTTGTGGTCGTGTTGTGGTCGTGTTGTGTTCGTGTTGTGGTCGTGTTGTGGTCGTGTTGTGGTCGTGTTGTGTTCGTGTTGTGGTCGTGTTGTAGTCGTGTTGTAGTCGTGTTGCAGGTCGTGTTGCGGTCGTTGTGGTCGTGTTGTGGTCGTGTTGTGTTCGTGTTGTGGTCGTGTTGTGTTCGTGTTGTGGTCGTGTTGTTCGTGTTGTATCGTGTTGTGGTCGTGTTGTGTTCGTGTTGTGCAGTGTTGTGGTCGTTAGGTCGTGTTGTGGTCAAAGAAGCCAGGTCGTTGTGGGGGTTTATGTTATCTTCACACTGACCCCTTAACCCCACCCTCACCCCTTACCTTCACCCCCTTACCCCTAACCCCACCCCCACCCCTTAACCCCACCTCTACCCTTACCTCCACCCCTACCTCTTAACCCCACCCCTTACTCCCCCACTCACCCTCAGTAATAGCAGGGAGAGGAAGTAACATAAAAATAACAAATATTCACTCAGAACTTCTCAGGTGTTCAGAGTTAATTAATTTTGTTTCATATCAATATAAAGTTGTATTAAATATCTATGACTTTAACACCTACATTAACAACACCATAACACTAACAATAATTTGCTAAGTCGACTAACAATTCTTTACCAAATAACAAAAACGATTAACACAGAAATACTTTGATTACTGTATAATTAGATTACTTTTGCCAAATGGTGTTAACTGATTAAATTACGTGGTTTAATGAGAAGACAAAATATAGTATGGTTTAGAGAGGATGAATAAAAACAAACAACAACAACAACAACAACAACAACAACAACAACAACAACAACAACAACAACAACAACAACAACAACAACAACAACAACAACAACAACAACAACAACAACAACAACAACAACAACAACAACAACAACAACAACAACAACAACAACAACAACAACAACAACAACAACAACAACAACAACAACAACAACAACAACAACAACAACAACAACAACAACAACAACAACAACAACAACAACAACAACAACAACAACAACAACAACAAATAAACAAACAACAACAACAACAACAACAACAAAAACAACAACAAAACAAACAACAACAACAACAAACAACAACAACAACAAACAACAACAACAACAACAACAACAACAACAACAACAACAACAACAACTCTGACACCGACGGTTAAACAATATTATGATGAAATAATAATATCAGTATGAAAACAAAAATGATATAACACAATGATACCGTAATTATGATGATTATAAGTGTCCTGGGGGGGGGGTGACCTGTACTGTATTAACCATCACTTCAACACAACATCCATCAGCCAAGTCAGGAGAGGAAAGACAAAAAAATCATCAGTGTATCCGTAATGTGTCTGTCTACTACTAACAGCTGCCCTGTCTGTCTCCCCGTCATGTTCTCTGTCTATCCCGTCATGCACTCTGTCTCTCCTGTCATGTTCTCTGTCTCTCCTGTCATGCTCTCTGTCTCTCCTGTCATGCTCTCTGTCTCCTGTCATGCTCTCTGTTCCTCGTCATCTCTGTCTCTCCTGTCATGCTCTGTCTCTCTGTCATGCTCTGTCTCTCTCGTCATTCTCTCTGTCTCTCCTGTCATGCTCTCTGTCTCCTGTCATGCTCTCTGTCTCTCTCTCGTCATGCACTCTGTCTCTCCTGTCATGCTCTCTGTCTCTCCTGTCATGCTCTCTGTCTCTCCCGTCATGCACTCTGTCTCTTCTGTCATGCTCTGTCTTCTGCTCTCTGTCTCTCATGCTCTCTCTGTCTCTCCTGTCATGCTCTCTGTCTCTCGTCATGCTCTCTGTCTCTCATGCTCTCTGTCTCTCCTGTCATGCTCTCTGTCTCTCCTGTCATGTCTCTCTGTCTCTCGTCATGCTCTCTGTCTCTCGTCATGCCTCTCTGTCTCTCCTGTCATGCTCTCTGTCTCTCCTGTCATGCTCTCTGTCCTCCTGTCATGCTCTGTCTCTCGTCATGCTCTCTGTCTCTCCTGTCATGCTCTCTGTCTCTCGTCATGCTCTCTGTCTCTTCTGTCATGCCTCTCTGTCTCCTGTCATGCCTCTGTCTCTCCTGTCATGCCTCTGTCTCTCCTGTCATTCTCTGTGTCTCCCGTCATGCTCTGTCTTCCTGTCATGCTCTCTGTCTCTCCTGTCATGCTCTCTGTCTCTCTCCTGTCATGCTCTCTGTCTCTCCTGTCATGCTCTCTGTCTCTCCCGTCATGCTCTCTGTCTCTCCGTCATGCTCTCTGTCTCGTCATGCTCTGTCTCTCTCGTCATGCTCTCTGTCTCCCGTCATGCTCTCTGTCTCTCCCGTCATACACTCTGTCTCTCTGTCATACACTCTGTCTCTCCCGTCATGCTCTCTGTCTCTCCCGTCATTCTCTCTGTCTCTCTACCATAAATATATTTCTTTTAGTGAGTCAGTCTCGTCCCACCACAACATAGACGGCAGGAACTAGTCACACTACTAACAACTTCACTGGCAGGATATGTCTGGTCCGAGTGGATGTTAATGGCACAACTAGAAATATATTTAATGGCGGGAAGTAAACCCCTGATTTACTTCCCCATTTGCCAGAATTTGATGCACGATTCGAGAGCTGGATTTTGTTTTTTCCTTTCCCGGTACCGACTAAGAGCAGCAGTAGCTTCATTTGAAAGTCGATGAAGAGTTCGGGTTCCTGTATAAATCCTGAACCCATTTCGAAGCTTCGGGTTTATTCACACGGGAGCTGTTGACTTCTACCAGAGCAAATGTGCGAGATCCTCCGCCCCCCACCCCTAAAACATTTAATGTGAGCCAACGGGAAATACAACACCGGGAGAACCTAATTTAAAAAAGTCTTATAATTATCCTCCTAAAGTCTTATAATTATCCCCCCAACAGTAAGGGCATAATTACATAAGCTTCTGGTCTGTCTCAGAGAAATCTTAAACTGGAATGGTTGTTTTGACACTACGATGAGTAATGAATTATTCACTCAAACCTAACCTAACCTAACCTAACCTGCCCTGCCACCTCTCTCGAATACATTAGTCCCTGTATACTATTGAATATACGACGCTTGACAACCTGCCATCACTATTTACCTTGACTGTGTCACCTACCAACCACCCAAACAGACCTGACCTGCACTTGTAAGAAGGGAACAAACACACTCTAGTACACACACCTGGTACACACACACCTAGTACACACCTGGTAAACACACTCTAGTACACACACCTGCACACACACATTCTAGTACACACCCTGGCACACACACACTGGTACACACACTCAGGTACACACACACTCCCGTAAACACACTCCCGTACACACACACACTGGTACACACACTGGTACACACACTGGTACACACACTCATGTACACACACGCCGGTACACACACACACACACTACCCCACCTCCATGTTCTGAGGACGTGTAATACCGCTGAGGTTAATCATCAGGTGAGGGGGACTAATCATCATCAGGTGAGAGGGACTAATCATCATCAGGTGAGGGGACTAATCATCATCAGGTGAGGACTAATCATCATCAGGTGAGGGGACTAATCATCATCAGGTGAGAGGGACTAATCATCATCAGTGAGAGGGACTAAATCAGGAGGGACTAATCATCATCAGGTGAGAGGGACTAATCAGGTGGTGAGAGGACTAATCAGGTGAGAGGGACTAATCAGGTGAGAGGGACTAATCATCAGGTGAGAGGGACTAATCAGGTGAGAGGGACTAATCATCATCAGGTGAACCATAAGTTGGAATTTAACATCATGTGAGTCAACAATACCTGTATGTATCGTCTCTTTAGGTCATACAATATGTAAATCTTATCAAGGTTATGAGTTTTAGTTTGATATGTCAGTGTGTGGGTGTTACGTTCATCACAGGTAACCAACAATCAACCAACCAACCAATCAATCAATCACTCACTCAATCAATCACTCAGTCAATCAATCAATCAATCAATCAATCAATCAATCAATCACTCAGTCAATCAACCAACCAATCAATCACAGGTAACCTTCAGGTGCTAGAGTGCAGGATACACCTATAGTTCTCGTAATCTTATTGCTCAGATGTCAAGGCCTGAATCATCATCTCAATTTAGGACTAGTGCAGGTAATAATAACCCGGTTTTATTATTAAAGAACTAAACATATGAACTATCAAGAGTGAAGCTGATCGGATACTATCAGCTGACCCATCAACTAACACTAGCCACTGAGAGCTCTGAGGGACTGGTCTACCGTCGCCCGTGGCTGTAAATGAAACACAAACTCTCGCTTTAATGAGTCACAAGAAGGGCCATGGTTGTGTGGGAAGCCGTTAAAAAAATAGATGATAAAAGATAACAATTCATGATAGCGGAAGGAAGATATGCCGAGTTGAAGGAGCTATTGAAGAATAGTTGAAGGCTGTGAAGGATATGCCGAGTTGAAGGATATGCCGAGTTGAAGGATATGCCGAGTTGAAGGATATGCCGAGTTGAAGCATATGCCGAGTTGAAGGATATGCCGAGTTGAGGAGGTTGAAAGATATGCCGAGTTGAAGGATATGCCGAGTTGAAGGATATGCCGAGTTGAAGGATATGCCGAGTTGAAAGATATGCCGAGTTGAAGGATATGCCGAGTTAAGATATGCCGAGTTGAAGGATATGCCGAGTTGAAGGATATGCCGAGTTGAAGATATGCCGAGTTGGGAGGTTTCCGAGTCAGTTATAACGAGTTGTAGAAAAATAAGTAAACACGTAGACTTACTTATTTTTTTCCTTTATCTTATTTCTTTGGTCTCTTATTACTCTCTCACTCAGCATACAACAAGAACAGTGAAACCTCTATTTAATGAACTACATAGATGAAAGTACGTTATATCGAGGGTCCGTTAGATATGAAACCCCTATTTAACGGATTATATTTAGAGAGAGAGAAGGAGCCTGTTATATAAAGGTTTCACTGTCGAACCAACCATATCTGACAGAGGAAGGAAGGAAGAAAGGAAGGAAGGAAGGAAGGAAGACCAGTTGAGAAGTTTCCGATTCGCTTCTGGGTAATTTAGGGAATGTTGTCTTTAGAAACATCAACAAACACCTTTTTATTTTGTTCTCTCCCTCTCTCCCTCTCTCCCTCTGCCTCTCTCTTCTCTCTCTCTCCCTCCCTCTCCTCTCTCTCTGAATAAGTAAACACACTCTGTGACTTACCATGAGGAAGAGATATGATGCGTAAAGTCGGTCGTGGAGTGAGTTAAAGCTGTCCTCTACATTACAGACCAGATATATAAATTCAGTCCTCAAACGGTAAGGTTCCGCTAGATTAAATTTTCAACCCTAAACCTCATATTGCTAATTAATATCGAGATACTTTTTTTTCAATGGCGAATCTGCAATTAAACGGCAGAATAGTCTCATAGAGTGTGTGGTCAGGATTAAAGGCTGGAATTTTGTATATATCGGTGAAACAGTGCAGAATATTTGTCAAGTGGGAGGGTGTGGGTAGTTAGGGGAGAGGAGTGGGGAGATGAAAGGAGGGGAGGAGAGGAGAGGGATTGGTAGCAGAGGTAGTTAGGGGAGAGGAGGAATAGGAGGAGTGGGGAGATGGGGGAGTGGGGAAGAGAGGGGAGTGGGGTTGGTGGCAGAGGTAGTTAGGGGAGAGGAGGGAATAGGAGAGGGGGAGGAGAGGGGAGGGGTTGGTGGGAGAGGTAGTTAGGGGAGGGAGGAGTGGAATAGAGGGAGTGGGGAGGAGAGAGGGAGTGGGGAGGAGAGGGGAGGACATAAGAAGGTGCGTGGAAGGGAGGTGGAATAGGGGGATGGTTGGAAGACGGAACGGGGGAAGAGGGTAGTAGAAGAATTAGGGAAGAGGATGGGGGTAGAAGAGGGAGTGAAGGGGAGGAGGGTGGTAGAGGGAGTGAAGGGGAGGAGGGTGGTAGAGGGAGTGAAGGGGAGGAGGGTGGTAGAGGGAGTGGAGGGGAGGAGGGTGGTGATGGTAGTGGTGATGATGTAGTGGTGTTGGTGGGGTAGTGGTGAGAGTCTGCAGGTTGAGTGTGACTACAGAAAAATCCTCAGGCTTACCGAGCTCCGATGTAAACTGAGGCTATTTTAAGATTCTACTTGTTATAACGTTCTAGACTGACTGTTTTTTACAAGATAACTCTAGACTGACTGTTTTTTACAAGATAACTGTAGACTGACTGTTTTTTTACAAGATAACTCTAGACTGACTGTTTTTTACAAGATAACTGTAGACTGACTGTTTTTTACAAGATAACTCTAGACTGACTGGTTTTTTTTACAATATAACTGCGACAACACCTGCAGTACAGTCCACCATAATAATCCTCATTCACACCACAGAACTTACGACACCTTGATGGAATTACGAACAAAATCAAGAAAAAAATCATTCCTAGTTGTAGTTATGTAACAAGATAAAGCCCAGTGTACTTAAGAGGTGATTACCACACGTTGTTGTTATTGTAGTTTGTTAATTACCCTACCCCTGGCACCTGTAGTCGATTAATTGACCTTTTTGAAGTGAGAGAGGTGGGTGGGTGGCTGGGTGTAAAATAAGGTCAAGCAAGGTTAGGATTAAAGTCTGAGGTAACGCTTGTAGGCGAGGAAGTGACCTATTTTTCATCTGTGGGGGAGGATGGGGTGATGTGGGGGAGGTTGGGGTGATGTGGGGGAGGTTAGGGGTGAAAGGGGGGGAGGAAGAGGGTCATTCGTATCCTTGAGTTTTAAGTGTCAGCACCTACAACAATCAAAAATGTCAGCACCACAATATCAAGTGTCAGCCCTACAACACTAAAAACATCAGTACCTATAAAGTATTAGACCTTAACACCCACCCACCCACCTATCAACCCACCCACCCACCCACCACGAGACAACTGAGATAAAAATGCAATAATTCACTTTTCACTTGATTGATTCACCAACAACAAATACTTTAATATTTTGTAATTCATCATCCGTGTGTGTGTGTGTGTGTGTGTGTGTGTGTGTGTGTGTGTGTGTGTGTGTGTGTGTCTGCTGCTTCTAACTGCGTCATATATCTTGGTTTTCAGATCCTTCGAAGTTGTTGGCAGAGGTGGAACAAAAACTACAATTCTCACCTAACCTAAACTAACCCCAAAGGAAAAAGACAAGGGAGTGAGGGGGTTAGACCAGGTGAAGGTGCACACACAAACACGTACACATACACATACACGTACACATACAATTGTTCATAGTCATCCAGTATATCATCATGTATAACCAAATAATGTCCATTTTATTTTTACTATAAAAAAAAAAATATCCACTCCGCCCAACCAACCAAAACCCACCGCCCACCTCCCACACACCCACACACCCTCCTACACCACCACTTAACACACCCACTCTTTACCAGCGGCCACTAAACTATCACAAACTACTTAAACCTCACTTATAAACACGGCATGATAATTATATTCAAGCTTACTTTATCGAACGTTTGTGTGTAATTATCTGCAAGCAAGGTTTAGGTTAAGTCCCTTGCTCTATTTTGTATATTAACACGGGTAGTAAAGTTGAGAGAGAGAGAGAGAGAGAGAGAGAGAGAGAGAGAGAGAGAGAGAGAGAGAGAGAGAGAGAGAGAGAGAGAGAGAGAGAGAGAGAGAGAGAGAGGTAATAAACATGTCGTCAGCAATAATAATAACAACAATAACAGTAAATCACCCGAGCATCAAGAGGCGCCATCTATCGGGGCACTTGTTGAGTATCGTATATTTCATTACGAGAGATATATGGAGCACAGTCCCAGCTCACCGTTCACAAGATGGATGGTACCGCTTAAACTCCAGACACGCTGAAGCACTTTAGACCCCAGAAGCACTGAATCAATTTAGACTCAGATGGACTTGAGCACTTTACACTGAGATGCACTGAAGCACTTTAGACCGAGGTACATGAAGCCCTTTTGCCTCAGACGAAGTGAAGCACTTAAACCCCGAAGCAATGAAACACTTTATCACGAAACGCATTGAAGCAACACAAGACGCAAAGAAGCACAAGAAGAAGCACTGGACATGATTTAAATGTAGCAGGTGAAGGAGAGAGGGGGAGTGATGCAGCAGGGGGAGGGCGGGAGGGGGTAAGAAAAGAGGGGAGGTAATAATGGAGGAGGAAGGAAGGAGGCGGAAAGGAAGAAAGAGTAGAGAAGGAGGAGGTGGGAAAGAGAGAAATGGAAGAAGGGGGGAGAGGAGGGGGGAGGAGGAGGGGGTGGGGAGAGGCTGAGAGATGATGCAGGTGCCTGAAGCACTGCAACACACACACACATACATATACACACACACACACACACACACACACACACACACGCTGAGGGGTTAAGATACACTGCAGCTGCAAAGCACATTGCAACACGATACAGCCGGTAACACCACCACAAACACACTGCAGGCCAAGAAACTCCCCACCCACGGCCAACCACTGACCTCCACCATCCGAATACAGAATAATCCTTTCCTGTTGTTTTTTCATTATATAATCCAATCTATCCATACCGTCAAAGTCATTTATACCTAACCACAATTATACATCATTATACACCGTTTATAATAATAGATAATACACCTATAACAGAAAAAATCCCTATAATAAGTGAATTATAGTTATATATGTATCACTTTAGTTGGATAAATTGGGAGTCAGGATAATTTATGGATCTAAATACTGCCTGTCAATCTCTGGACCGAGGTCATGTTATTTAACTAATGGAAATCTATTCATATGAACAGATTTATGTATACATGTAGATCTATGTATACATGTAGATCTATGTATACATGTAGATCTATGTATACATGTAGATCTATGTATACATGTAGATCTATGTATACATGCAAATCTATTCATACAAGCAGATTTAAAGACCAAAATATCTCATTAAGTATACATAGAGAAATACTTATATAATGTATGGAACTTAATCCGGGTTATGTTAATGAGGTCCCGTGAGTGATGTGCTATCGAGTCACATCATTTAGGCAACGCGTGGAGGCCATTAGAGGAATGAAATTTATCCGGATTTAATTTAACCGATGATTACGTTATGTGGCAGTGTAGTTGACCTGGGGATTTAATTATATTTTGTTTATGGTTCATTATTGTAATTTGTGTTGTTGTAATTATGGTGTTTATTGTTGTTATTGTTATTGTTGTTGTTATTGTTAGTTGTTGTTGTTGTGTTATTATTATTATTTTTTAGGGGTGTTTGTGGGATCACTGATTATTATTGTTATTATTAATGTTATTATTGTTATCATTATCATTATTATCACTGTTATTAATGTTATTATTATCGTTATTACTATTGCTCTTCAAATAATTATCATCATTGTTGACACCGCACTTACTGTAATAACTCTTATTACTATTAATGGCAGAACTATTATTATTAAGATCAATATTATTACTGTTATTATTCGTGTTGCAACAGCTATTACCACCGCTGTGCTCGTTACCACCGCTATGCTCGTTACCACCACTAGGCTCGTTACCACCGCTATGCTCGTTACCACCGCTATGCTCGTTAACACAAGGAAGTTCACTCAACAATAATATTATCGAATGTTCGTTTGTCTTCCGCCATCCACTCTCAATGTCGTCTAGGTCAGTCAGGGTCTTTAGTTATGGTCTTTAGTCATGGTCTTTAGTTAGGGACTTTATTGGTCTTCAGCCACGGTCTTCAGTCACGGTCTTCAGTCACCTATGTCAGGCCTCAGCAGACGAGACAGACAGTCATTTAAACCTCACAAGTGTCGTCACCATGTTAGATGTGTTTTAATACGTGTTTAAAAGTGTTTGTGTGTGTGTGTGTGTGTGTGTGTGTGTGTGTGTGTGTGTGTGTGTGTGTGTGTGTGTGTGTGTGTGTGTGTGTGTTTTACCTGGTGTGCCTTGAGTCATGCTGGTGGCAGGTTAATTATAGAGTGATACAGTGTTCACCTAGCTTTTACCTCTCTCTCTCTCTCTCTTTCTCTCTCTCTTTCTCTCTCTCCACTTTCGCCTTTATACCGACAAGTCTGAGATATATTTTGTGTGTGTGTGTGTGTGTGTGTGTGTGTGTGTGTGTGTGTGTGTGTGTGTGTGTGTGTGTGTAAGTTAGTCACCATCCTTCAATAGGGAGGGAAAATACATCATGACAATATAACATTCACAAAGGGGAAAAAAATGACAGAATAGCCATTACCAATGATCCAAGAGCAAGGCAAATCTCCCTGACACATTGGCAACAAGACAAGAGCGAGAGCAGATTTCCCCCACGAGAGAAACAATTAAGGATATGCTTGTAGATGAGCCACCTGGGTCCTGGTACATGATCAAGGAACACAGGTAGCGTCTCCCCCCACCCTCCCTCATGCACGATATTGGGACAACTTCTTTCTTGGTACGGTTTCCAGTTTTGGATTTACACTAAACGTATTTCTGCTGTAGTGATTCAGCTGCGTTGTCTGTGTCTGTCTGCGGGTGTTAACCTCTGTATTTGCATACAACTGTGTGTATATAGCGTTGTGTGTATGCTTCCTCGTGTATGTGTTGGCTTTAATGCGTGTGTATGCTTGTGTGTATTGTGTATACATTAAGCATCGTGTTTAATGCATTGTGTCTGGTGTTCGTCAGTAAACATAAACACTGAAACAAAAACAAAACAAAAACATAGAATATTTCACATCCATATTTCATTTACAAATCAAGTTTTAAAAAGTTCTAATCTTGTCTCACTGGGAACTCACACCTCGCCCTCCACCATCAAGTTATCTCTTAAGTTGTACTCGAGGCCCGGCCCACTAACACGTCTCCCCATTTATGAACTTCTTCAATGGTCACAGACCGTCTCTTGCATCTTGAAAGAAACTACACAGTTTAAAATCCGATTTTCAAAGTTTAAACCCGGGCGCCCGCTGATCCAAGATTCACTATTCACCACCCTGAGGCAGCGAGCTCCTGAATTTAAACTTTGAAAATCGGATTTTTAACAATGCAGCTTCACCTTTAATGACACGAGAGACACATTACACCTGAGGTGGTGTTTATTACAGGCCAGGTGTGCAAGCTGCCAGGTACTGTACAACACCTTATATATTATATCCTAACACTCTTTCATATCTTAGTTTTGTCATTAATTTTCCTCAATATTATTCTCCTGAAAGATTATTATTATCCTTATTACTTTATTATTATTATTATTATTATTATTATTATTATTATTATTATTATTTCTCATATCTTAGTTTTGTCATTAATTTTCCTCAATATTATTCTCCTGAAAGATTATTATTATCCTTATTACTTTATTATTATTATTATTATTATTATTATTATTATTATTATTATTATTATTAAAACGAATTTATATTTATACAAAATTGTCATCAGGAAGATTCTCATAAATAATTTTGCGTTTGATAAAGACAAGACCTGTGTGTGGCGTAGTGTGGCGTGGTGTGGAGTGGTGTGGTGTGGCGTGGTGTGGCGTGGTGTGGTGTGGTGTGGCGTGGTGTGGCATGGTGTGGTGTGGTGGCCTCATTCCGCCCAACACAAATATCCTATATAGAATAACTTATTGTTGTGTAATAAGCATTTTGCCTTGCCGTTGTCCGTTCGCACAAGAGCTGTAGTCATTACCCAAGCAAGTGATGGCCAGAGTGGTAGCATATTACAGTCTAGACTTAACTCATGGTTCCCCAGAGCTCATTAGCATTTGTAAATGGTTCAGTGATTATTACGCCTTTACCTTACCACACACAGTAAGTGGAGGAGTGACGGGCTCTTTCGGCCATCTAGTTCACTTAAAATTAATACACTTTCATAAAATGTATGTATGTATGTATGTATGTATGTATGTATGTATGTATGTATGTTATGGCATTAATATTAACTATTTTATACACCTAAAATATTTTGATTAACGCACAATATTGAATCTTTCATTAAATCAAGCTTGTCGTTTCCTATATGAGATGATCACCTTTAATGTTCGTCCAGTTTTATACAGGTAAGATCACACAACACAACACTGAAACGCCAGAGTGATCACAATACAACACAACACTGAAGTAATCTCAATGATACAGACACACTGAAACACAAATCGACTTACCAAGAATATTGAAAACGACACAAATTACCTCACGTGTAAAGTGATTAAGGTTACGTAGGCAGGTAACGAAGCATATTGTCACCTTTTACGATTTTCAATAAAAAATGCAAATCGAAAATACTTCTTTTTGGAATGGGGGTAAGAGGGGCAGGTGGGGGGGGCAGGTGGGGGGCAGTGACTGCTAAGGGGAATAGGGCACGGGGACAAGGGGTAATGGGGGGGTGAAGGGTGCAAGGGGCAAGGCGGTTAGGGGGTAGAAATGAGGGGGGGAGGGGAGGTGATAGGGAACATGTGGTGGGACTTGGGGGCACGGAGGGGAGGGGAGGGGCCATGAGGGGGAGAGGGGGAGGAGGGGGCGAGGGTGAGGAGGGGCGAGGATGGGGGGGAGGAGAATTGGAGTGAAAACAACTAGTTCTTTATGTGAAGTTCAGTGACCAGCTGACGTTGTGTAGATACAATGGCCAATGTAGTGAAGCTTACGTGAATGACTGGTTGGTGAGAGTGACTGTATGACTGTGAGGAGACTGTGGGAGTTGGAGGGAGGATGATAATAATAATAATAAAAATAATAATAATAATAATAATAATAATAATAATAATAATAACAACAATAATAACACTAAAGTCATCAGTACAGATCATAACACTAGAGTAATTGACTATAACACAGCAGCAACGTTACAATAACACAAAATAATAATATCCTCATCTGGGTAAAGGTTTTGTTGAGAGCTGCGAGGTACAGACGGTTTGTCAGGGTGCTGTGTGTGTGTGTGTTGGGAGGTGCAGTGTTCAGGCGTTGTTCCCGGGGGGCGATGGTTTAATAACAGTAATCATACTAAGAGTAGCCACCAGAGAGAGGCACGGGGAGGAGTTTTCATGTATTAATTCTGCAAGTTCGATGGTGGTGGTTCTCCCGGGAGTCTTGTAAGCGTCGTGTTTATGATGGAACACTGCGCTACAACACAACCTGGGAATCTCTGTTCTATTAAGGAGTAAAGAAGCTTAAAGGATCTCTCCCTCTCTCCCTTCCTACCTCCTTCCCTAACCTAAAATATCTGTAGAAAATTTATCGATAAAATTTTAGAAAGGGGAAAAAGGGAGTTGAAAAAATATAAGGTCTTCCGTCGGCTTTTCAAAGGGAATTTTTTCGTAGTTACATATGGAGATCCAATTACCATCAACGGGGGGATGAGACGGGAGGTACAGTAGTTGTCCTCCAGGTTAAGAATCTATGGGTATTTATTTCTGACTTAATATTTTAGGAATGAATAATAGACGTAGAAAAACAAAGGTGTATAAATTTGAATAAGCATAAGATAAAAATAAATTAATAAACGCAAATGCTGAAATAAAGAATAAACTTGAATATATAAAATGATGAAAAATGAATAACTTGAATACATGAAATAATAAAATAAACGAATAATCATGAATACATTAAATTATACAAAATAAACATAAACTCGACGAAAAAAATAATGATAAATGAAATACCAAAAAATAAACGAATAAAAATAATTAATTAAAACTATAGAAATAATAAACATGAATAAATAAAACACAAATGCCCACAAAACGATAAAAAAAAATAGTGTTCATTTTGTCTTGTAAGTAAAGTGACCTCCCTATCGATCAGTTCTTTCTCCCTATAAACTTGAGACAGAGAGAGTCACTTATTTCTCCCTTTGTAGTGTAAGTGTACTTAACGTCATGTAGTGAACAATATGAGTATACTTAACGTCACACAGCAGTCATCCCACCTGAACTAGAGAGCTGTGAGTTTACTAAGAAGTATTTTTATAAAGAAGCGAATTAATTGATGGACACGCACGCACACACACACACACACACACACACACACACACACACACACACACACACACACACACTGACGCCTAACTTAACCTTACTTAACCTAACCTAACCTTATACACTCCAGCTTATTCCATGACTAATCACCATAATCTAACCCCCAGAATACAGTAAGGTTGTTTAATCCTCAGGTGAATTAAACACAGGTACAGTACACATCAAATATTCATATGATCCCAAAAACACAAAAAATCGACAGAAAAAGATTAAATAAATAAAAACACCCAAACATAATAAAGTCAGAGATAGAGTAAGAGAAAAAAAAACAAACAGAGATAAAACAGAGAACAAACACACAAACACCACCTACCCTATGTACAACTGTCACATATCTAGGTCACATAATATTTCAGGGTGTCAATATTTCGGCAGGGCGGAGAGGCTGGTGACAGTGTGTGGGGTCGCCTCAGTGAGCTCTGTTAAAGCTCAGTATCCCAACGTCACCCCTCTCCCTCCTACCAGTGCTGTGTTGACCACCCTGCTGTGATGCCTGGTCAACACAGCACGAGGTGGCGAGACGGGAGGGGAGGGGATGGGGTGGGGAGGGAAGGGGAGGGAAGCAGAATTGGACGAGGAACAGGAGTGGGAAGGGCAGGGGAAGTAGTGGCCAAGATGGAGAAGGAGAGGGGTAGGAGAAGAGGAGAAGAGAAGAAGGACAGGTGTGGTCGAGGAGGGAAACGGGAAGGAACCGAGGGAAGAAAAGAAATGGGATAGATGACAGGGATGGAAGATGCGAGGAAAGGAGGTAGAGGAGGGGAAGGGAGAGGAGTGAAGGGTGGGGAGAGGAATGAGCAGAGGGGAGAAGAATGAGGGGTAGAGAGAGGAGTGAGGGAAGAAAAGTGAGAACATGGGGGAGAACAGGAAAAGGGGAGAAGGGAGGTGAACAGGAGAAATAGGATGAGGGGAAAGAAGAGAAAGAGTAGAGGGGAAATAGAAGGGAAGAGAAGAAGGGGAGAAGAGATGGACCTCTCCCCTCACAACAGCTGTCGAGACGCACATGTTGGGTCACACCAAAGGTTATTAAACAGGAATTATACAAGACCCGGTGTGTGTGTGTGTGTGTGTGTGTGTGTGTGTGTGTGTGTGTGTGAATTTGGGGGGGAAATTTCCTGAATTGTGGTGATCATTACGGGGATTTTAATGGGGTGAAATTTTTTAGGGGTGAATTTTAGAGTATTTTATGTCGAAGGGAAAGAGCGCGTGGTTATCAGGGAGTGTATGTCGATTATAGGGAATGTCTCTGTATGTAATTAACAGTACCTTAACATGGAGGGAATAATTCTAGGAGTTAATACATATAATTTTTGGAATTAATAAAGCATGTGGAACAGTTAAAATCCTTTCATTTTAGGAATATTCCGAAATCGTTTTGCGCATTATGGGAATCACCCACAGCGCATCGGGATCATAGTTGCGCATTTCTGGAATCCAAATAGCGTGACATAGTCGGAGTCTAAGCATTTTCCAAAATTGCTCTGCGCATTTTGGGGAATTTCCATAATGTTAAAATACCGAAATCTCACTTTTTTACGGAATTTTCTGACAATGTTCGTGTTACGGGAATTTATAGCATACTGCATCGTTATAATTTCAATATTTTACGGAATTTTCTGACAATGTTCTATTAGGGGAATATTTAGCGGACAGTAGACGACCCACATGAACGGGATCGGTTAACATCACGAAAATAATCAGTCTGTTCATCTCATTATATCCATCTAATTTAATTCAGTAACATCATAATTCAGTCCGCTAACACCTAATTCAGTCCGCTAACATCAAATTCAGTCCGTTAACATCAAATTCAGTCCGTTAACATCAAATTCAGTCCGTTAACATCATAATTCAGTCCGTTAGCAACACAAAATAGCGTCATTAGTGTATTTAACACATCAATACGCCCTCGATACATATTAACACGATTCATAATTAATTACTTCGTTAACCACAACCATTTATCTTTTCACTAATGTATTTATTCTTGTACGAGAGAGAGAGAGAGAGAGAGAGAGAGAGAGAGAGAGACCAAACAACATATTATTTATTGTATATCTAATGAGGGATTTTGGCAGCGGAGAGAATGACAACGGTGAAACGACGCGACACAACGGTAAAACAACGCTACACAACGGTAAAACGAATCGACACAACGAAACAATCGACACAACGTAAAACAATCGACAACGAAAACGAATCGAGAAACGGTAAACGACGCAACAACGGTAAAACGAATCGACACAACAAAACGAATCGACACAACGGTAAACGACGCGACACAACGGTGAAACGAATCGAGAACGGTAAACGACGCGACACAACGGTAAAACGACGCGACACAACGATGAAACGACGCAACACAACGGTAAAACGACGCAACACAACGGTAAAACGACGCAACATAACGGTAAAACGATACATTGAAAGGTAACAGCGCATCCTTTAGTGTGACTGTAAACTAAGCATCGCGGCCCACAGTACCCACCCTACCGACGGTGAGAACAGGAGGCTAGAGAGAGGCGTTAACCACTCGTCCACCTCCCTTGGTTGGGGATAAAGGCAGCTTAGGTTAACTTAAGGTTTATATAGATCAAGACAAATCAGGTTAAGTGGTCTTGGCAAGGGTCCTGAGAATAGGTCAGAGTTCCAGAATTAGCGAGTCTCTCTCTCCATTCAGTAAAGGAACAGTGCAAGATGGGAAGGGACTCACAACCACTCACGATATAATGTGTGTTACTGTGTGTGTGTGTGTGTGTGTGTGTGTGTGTGTTATCCCTAGGTCAGGTGCATTACAGAATTACGGCTTGTGTTACTTATTTGGGCACACGAGGTTATTACATGTCGTCACTTCTCTCTTTTTATCATCATTTATCCACCTTTACTCTTATTCTTTTTTATTTATTTATTTTTCATCCATTTTTATTAATTTTTTCCCATTATTTTTTCTTTCCCTTGTCTTATCTACTTTTATTTTGTTATTCTTATTACCACTTTTATTCTCTACTGCATGTATGTAATGTGCCATGGATGTGCTCAATCATATATACATACATGACTCATATATGTATACGTGTGTCTGTTTATGTATGGATAAGTGTGTGTGTGTGTGTGTGTGTGTGTGTGTGTGTGTGTGTGTGTGTGTGTGTGTGTGTGTGTGTGTGTGTTCGAGTGTTTGACTATGCATTATTACAAACGTATATGATCAATTAAACATACAGGAAATAATTATATATCAACACACACACACACACACCTGGATGGGAGTTACAGACACACTCTAACTTCTAAGCGTTCTTTCAGTACACAGGATAAGCTGGTCACCTCTACCAAATTGCGACTCTCTTTCTCTCACTCTTGGGGGCTCTTGGGGGCTCTGGGATCTTGAGTCCTTGGGAGTTTGGGGGGTTTGGGACTGTCTTAGTTAGGTTCAAGCGTAATGATTTTGGATATCATGTTCCTAACCCTTTTGAGGACGAGGATTTGAGGACGTCTTTGAGGACGAGGATCTAACCCTTTGAGGACGAGGATCTAACCCTTTGAGGACGAGGATCTAACCCTTTGAGGACGAGGATCTAACCCTTTGAGGACGAGGATCTAACCCTTTGAGGACGAGGATCTAACCCTTTGAGGATGAGGATTTAACCCTTTGAGGACGAGGATCTAACCCTTTGAGGACGAGGATCTAACCCTTTGAGGACGAGGATCTAACCCTTTGAGGACGAGGATCTAACCCTCCCGGAGTCAGAGGGTCGGAGAGCATCCTTCCGTATATACATCAATAATACTTCTCACTTATAACTATTATGTTAACGATGGAGGAGCTATAGAGGAGAGGAAAAAAAACATAGGTTATTAAATTGAGATGGTCAGAATACATTGTGCCAAGGGGCGGGGTGAGAGTGGGGAGAAGCGTGGCGTCCTGGGGAGAATATTGGCATATGTGGGGAGAGGAGGCATCAAAGTCCGCGAGGAGAGGCGTGACGTCCTGGGGAGAATAATGGCATATGTGGGGAGAGGAGGCATCAAAGTCCACGAGGAGGAGTAATGAGTCAGAGGGGGAGTTTAGTGGCACATTCTTGGGGAGAATCCTAACATCTGTGGGGAGAGGAGGCGTCAAGACCCCGGGGGAGTAACGATATGTCAGTGAAGAGTTGCGTGGCGCCCGTGGTGAGAGAGAAGTGGCCAGTGGGGAAGAAGGTTGTTGTGTCCACGTACAGGGCGTGGCACAACTCAGGGCGTGGGAGCTGGGAGCACAGGTTGCCAGCTGCTGCGGCCGTGGTGGCGCTATAATGAAGGGCAATTCTGAAGTATAATGAGGAGTGCCCAGGGTTATGTGGCTTTGTCGTGTGGTGCCGTGTTTGTCGTGCATATTCATGAGGATCTTGAAACATCCAGGTCCCCTTCACCTCACCACACCTCACCTCACCTCACCTGACCTGACCTCACCTCACCTCACCTCACACTACACCATTCAGCAACTGTTTTTATTTTTATGTTTTAATCTTTTCTCTTGCCTGTCTATATATTTTAACAGCGTCTTTGGCTTGTTTTAACCATCATATATATATATATTTTCCCTGTTTTAAGTGGTTTAGTGCCTGTGTTATCATTTTATATTTCTGGCTTCGTGTTTTAAGGTTTGTTTCATGACTATATTATATTTTTTCTTGGTTTTAGCCGAGTCGGTGCGTGTTGTTAGTGGTTTAACGTCTCTCTCCTCCTCCACTTTTGTTTTATCAAGTACAGTGAGTGTTTTATTCTTTTCTATCTTCTCTCCCTTTGTTTTATCGGTCTTCTTCTTCTTCTTCTTCTGTGGTGAGCTTTAGTGTGCACCTTTTCTCAGTCTATATGGATTACGATACTGCGGGAGGAGGAAGATTAGCGCCTCCCTCGATATTACTCCACTTCATTGCTTAAATTTCTTCTCATATTTTCCTCCCCTCATTACCTCGATCATCCTCTCCTTCCCTCCCCCATTATCTTAACTACCCCCACCTTCCCTCTTTCTCTCATTATTTCAATTACTCTCTCTTCCTATCATTTATTGCCTGAGCCCCTCCCTATTTCCTCACCTCCTCTCATTTTTGAACACTCTTCCCCTCATCTTAACTACCCTCTTCCCCCCATCCAACCTCACTCCTTCCCCATTACCACAAACAACCCTTCCTCCCTCCCCTTCCTCCTCCTCATCACAAAACAACTTTTCCTCCCTCCCCTTCTCCCCTTCATTACTAAAACAACCATTCTCCTCTCCCCTCTTCCCCCCATATTACCAACTATCCCTCCTCCCCCTCCTATTACCACAAACAACCCATCCTCCTCCTCCTCCACGTGATTCCAAACTCTGTTAACGACAAGTCAACAGCAAAACAAACAAACTTGGGTCCATAATTTGATATGGAAATGATTCTCGGTAATTTCCTTCCTTTCAGATCCAAATAATTATGCGTCGCGCGTGAGTCAGTCGTCAAAACACACAATTAACAGAACCAGCGGCCGGAAATTCGATGCAGACACTCTGAAATTAGTAATCAAATGCCTTTCATTCCTCCCTAAAACGACCGGCCAATTACCATTCACGATAAAACACACTGAGTATCGCGCCGACTTACGCCCAACACTAACGCATTACGCTTATGTAACGCCACACACACACACACACACACACTCTCTTATGTTGTGTAATGTTACTAATCTTTTCCACTGGGGTGTATTATGCTAGTGACTGCCACTCATCTTCACCACCCACCACCACCCACCCACCTGTACCTCTCATCATCCTAACACGTTCTTTACCTCAGATGAATCTCAATCTTTACCTCCATTCTCTACTTTATCTCCTGTCTCTTCTCTCCCCCCCCACCTCCTTTATTCCTCTCTCTCTCTCTCTCCTCTCTCATCACCCCTACGTTCTATACTTCGCCTTCACCTCCTCTCTCCACCCCTCCCCCTCCCCTCCCGAGCAGCAGGTGCGTCTGACAGTGTGGTTCTCTATAACACATCCAGCCAGCCACGCGCCTCACCTGCTCCGTGTTTCATATTCCTACCTGTTGTAATTATTCTCGCGTGTTATTCTCTTCCCATCTTTCTCTCTCTCTGTTATGTTGTGGTTCTCTCTCTCTCTCTGTCTGTTATGTTGTGGTCCTCTCTCTCTCTCTCTCTCTCTCTCTCTCTCTGTCTGTTATGTTGTGGTCCTCTCTCTCTCTCTCTCTCTCTCTCTCTCTCTCTCTCTCTCTCTCGGGCAACAAGCTGGGTGCCTTAACTCATGTGAACCGGTTGCAATAACACGTACTTGAAATATAAATAAAAAATTCCCTCCGTTGCGACAGACATCCATACGTTCAGTCAGTAAAGGTGGGAGCTGGGTTGAGTAAACGAAGGTAACGACAGCGCCACCGCAGGCAGAAGACGAGCGAACGTTTGCTTGGGGGGGGGTTCTATAACCTTATTATCATTATAGACTGTGGAGTTCTGCCAGGCGTTAATAAATGCTCAACCTGGCGCTGTTTCGCACGAGAATTAACCACAAACACGAAATATATCATTTAACAAGTATAATAACCACCGTACACAAAATACCTCGTAATTTAAAGAGACTTATAATTACTCTTGACAGGAATCCAATACACAGGAAAGTACAACACACACACACACACACACACACACACACACACACACACACACACACACACACACACACACACCTTGACTTGAGCGACTCTGCAGGTGCACACAAGATATAGGTGTTTTTACATCGCTTGCCAGCCACGTATTAATTAAAAGGTAAATGACTCTATTTTCGAAGCTGTCATAACTCCCGGGCTCGACGTCTCTCCCCGCGATATTTTTATCTGTGAGGGATGAACTATATACGACCTCTCTGCCCGCCGACGCCTTCAACAATCAGTGTCACCTTCTGTTATAGCTCTCTCTCTCTCTCTCTCTCTCTCTCTCTCTCTCTCCCTCTCTCTCTCTACGTACCCAAACACCTTTACATATTTTGTCCACAGTATCGAGACCTTCCTGTACCACACACACCGCCTTTATCACCTGCTGGCTCAGGTGTGTACGTCACCCTCACACCTGCTGGCTCAGGTGTGTACGTCACCCTCTTACCTCCGTACGTCACCTTCACCGTCTCGTTAGTCACTTCTCACCTCCTTTATGTCTCCTTCATCATCATCACCATCATCACCATCGTCATCATCGTTTCTCTAGTTATTATTCGTCCTCCTTCACCTCGCCTCGTTAGTCCTTGATCATTATCTTTACGTCTTTATTGTCACCTTTTCCTTAGTTCTCATTCGTCGTCTTCCACCTCCTCCTTACTTCTCCATCATCATCAACATTTCTTCTCTTCCTATTCCTCATCTTCCACATCACTTACTCAGCCTTTTCTTCTCCTCACCCTCCATCTCCTCCTCTTCCTCTCCATCATCATCATCAACATTTCTTCCCCCCTCCCCCCTCCCACACACACTCATTAGCACTCTCCTTCCCACTCAACCAACCCTTCCCACTCGACCCGCCTTACAGATGTCTTCTCTTCCTCCCCACCGCACTTTCTCGTCTATTCACATATTTCAACTTCTTCTTCCTCCTTTTATCACTTCTTGCACGTTTTCGGCATTTTCTGGGAGGAGGAAGGGGGGTGGAGGAGGGGTAGATGAGGGGGGGAGGAGGAGGAGGGGAGGGGTTATTTTGCCAACCTCTTCACATGAATCATTTCCCATTTTTCTCTTCCTTTACGCTACACTGCACTGTCCCTTCTCTCCATCCCTCCCTTCTCCCTGTCCTTCCCTCCCTCTTTCCACCCTTCTTTTCTCTCCCCCTCCCCATCCTCCTCTTATTCACACCGTTTCTTCTCGTCACCTCTCCCATGATCCCAGTAATAATTTTCCTGCTTAACATTATCATTCGCTATCAGCTTAACACTTCCCCCCAAACTTTTATTTTTCTCTCTATTTCTTTCATTTCTTAAACATCTGTATTTTTTAAAATCTTTTATTCCTCTCTTCTTCTTCCTCCTTCTTTAAATCTCTTTCTTCTCTCGTCAGTTGCTTAGTCTTTTGTTATCTTCTTTATAAACCCCTTCCCTTATTCCCTCCACCCATTCCCTCCACCCACTCCCTCCACCCATTCCCTCCACCCACTCCCTCCACCCACTCCCCCCTGCACCCACCTCTCTGTCCACTCCTCACTCCACCCTCACCTCCTCACCCACTCCCCTTCACTCCACTCCTTGCACTCCACTCCCTTCCACCCACTCCCCCACCCACTCCCTCTCAATTCACCCTCCACCAGAGATATGCTCCTAATCCCTGCAGGCTGACGACGTGAGGGTTTCAGCTGCATATATTTTACTAAGTAAGTGACTTTACACCTTCCCCAGATGTCGGAGGAGAGGAGAGGGTGGGGGAGGGAGGAGAGGGTGAGGGAGGGAGGTGAGGAGGAGAGGTAGAGGGAGGAGAGGTGGTGAGGGGAGAGAGGTGGTGAGGGAGGAGAGGCAGTAGGGAGAGGTGGGTGAGGGAGGAGAAAGAGGGAGGAGAGGTGGTGACGGAGGAGGTAGTGGGAGGGGAGGAGAGGTAGTGGAGGGAGGAGAGGTGGTGGAGGGAGGAGAGACAGCGACGGAGGAAGAGAAGAGGAGGAGGGAGAGGGAGAGAGGAGGTGAGGGAGGGGAGGTAGTGATATACACCTAAATTTTTCCTGAGGCTAAAAGAGGGAGGGAAGGGAGGGAGGAAGGAAGGTTGCCTGCCTGCATCTCAGCCACCCAGAGAGACCCATTTTAGCTCCCCTCCCTCCCCCTTCCCCACCCTCCCCCCTCCTCCTCCTCCCCTCCATCTCTAACCCGTGTAATATATAAGACGCTATCTATTCCTTCCTTCCCTCTTCAATCTTTCTCTGTTCCATCTTCATCATATCTGTCATTATTTATTTGCATATTCCTTCATTCATCATTCTGTTTGAGGCATCCACGGTAAGTGCTCCGTGCTGGTCCACCATAACAACAGCTGGTCCACCATAACAACAGCTGGTCCACCATAACAACAGCTGGTCCACCATAACAACAGCTGGTCCACCATAACAGCTGGTCCACCATAACACCAATTTCCCCACCATAACAGCTGGTCCACCATAACACCACCCCCACCATAACACCACCCCCACCATAACACCACCCCCACCATCACTCTCACTCAACATCACCATAAATGCCTCTTTAGTTCTCTCATTTCCTCGCTTTATCGCCTCATTACAACATTTTTCAATGCGACTTTATTACCCTAATTTACTATTATAAAATCCGTATCACAATACATTAGTTTTTCATTTGATTTGATACTTTTTCTCCTATTTCTACGTACCTGTATATACCTGTATCATGAAACAATATGAATCAATACAAACTTCTACTAATTAAAGAAATAATATAAACAGGTATTTTTAGCGCCATCTTTAATCTTACGGTGAAATATACGTCAAAAAAATGGTTAAAAAGAGTGATATTAGGAGGTCACCTGACGAGGCCTCAGTGTGTTGAGGTGAATCTTGGCTCACCTTCGACCACCCCTTCGTCAGGTTTTGTCCAGCCAGCGTTTCTTACAGCACAAAGTTGCACAGTGAGGATGATGCACTGTAGATTGACTTTAATAAACAGTATGTATATATTACAGCTCTCAGAAAATACTCGAGGTTTGGGATGAAGGTTTTTTACGAGGAAGTTATACCTTAACCTGATAACTGCAGTGGTTGATGACGATCTATACTTTACAACAGTGGTGTATTTATATTGTTACCTTTTACAGCAACTAATGATAGAGACCAAAAGCTTGAAAATGCTTTGATATAAAGATGTTTGTTAAAGTTCTTTGGTGTGTGTGTGTGTACAGAGAGAGGAGACAAAGAGAGAGTGAGACAAAGAGAGAGACAGACAGACAGACAGACAGACAGACAGACAGACAGACAGACAGACAGACAGACAGGGCCGCATCATCCCCATCACTGTTATATAATTCACTGGTCATCATCCCTTGGTGTTTACTCTTTATTGGATTCCATTTAACATAATTATTGTAACATTGTAACTAATCACTTCAATTGTTCTTCCAGTTTTGAGATTTGAGAAAACAGATACGATACACCTGCAGATAAGCGTCACGTTAATTACCAGGTGAAAAGGTTACAGTATCTCAAAAGTGATGAGTGATGTAGTGAAACAATAGTGTGTGTATAGTGTTGTGAGTGCCTCTACTGTAGTGGCCTGGCTGGCACTCTGGTGAAAGTGTAGGTCAGAGATGAACTAACAGTGCCATCATCACAAGTACCGAGCAAGGTGGACCTAAGAGGTTACCATTAAACAAGTATTCGTCACTTGCATAAAATCACCAGCGGGAACATGATGGATGGAGGAGGAGGAGGAGGGTGCCTGTCACCTTGTCAGTGTTCCCCTCGGAAGAGAAGGAAATCCTCTTCGCCTCCCTCTTCTTCCTGTTCCTCTTCCTGCTCGTCCTCGTCCTGGTGTCATGGCGGCCTCGAGACCCACGACAGCGAGGACCCGCCGCCCACCTGGGTGTACATGACTGTGTGGGTGGCCGGGGTCCTCGTCTATGTGAACGGTCTGACGGGCGACTTTGTGCACGACGACGTCAGCGCCATCAAAACAAACCCGGACGTAATAGGAACTAATCCTCTCTCCCACATGTTCTTCAACGACTACTGGGGCAAGCCCTTGGTCGACCCACGCTCCCACAAGTCTTACCGACCCTTCACCATCCTCACCTTCAGGTAAGCTATCATCCCAGTTCTTACAGCACGGGTGAGTACACGGAGTTATGTATCAAGTATATAGAGTCACTGCCTATCACTACTACATTTTGGAAAGGACTTTGAAAATAATGAATGGTGTTGTTACCTAGGGAGGGACATTACACCATAGCTGCGTTAGTGGGGGAGTGGGCGGTCGTAAACCTATCTACACTAATACCTAAAGTAACCTAACCTAACCTCATCCTAACACCCTAACCTAACCCACCCTAACTAGCCACTAACCTAACCATGCCTACCCAAATCCTACTTATGTCTAACCTAACCTAACCTAACCTAACCTAACCTAACCTAACCTAACCTAACCTAACCTAACCCGCATTTTTATCTCCTTTTGTTATTTTAATATAAGTGGCTTTATTATTATTCCATTGAGGACTTTGTTTAATCCCTTGAGATCGACAACTTACTTTGAGGATGACGTTTTAATCCGACAGAGGATGATAATTTAACCCTTTGATGATGATAGCTTAACCCTTTTATGACGATTTAAACATTTGGAGACCACCTAACCCTTTGATGAGACAATTTAACCCTTTGAGAACGATAGCTTAATCCTTTTATGACGATAATTTCACCCTTGAGGACGACAGTTTAACCCTTTGATGAGACAATTTAACCCTTTGAGAACGATAGCTTAACCCTTTTATGACGATAG
>NW_024744839.1:1835557-1910557 GCF_018991925.1 Homarus americanus
GAAGATGAATGTACTAACTTCATAAGCTAACCTAACGTAACTTCATAACCAAATCTAACCAAGCCTAACTTCATACAGTTCCAAAATCATTTTTTTTTCTTTCGAAGCCTCAAATTTAACATTATAAACCGCATTAGAGACGAAAATGGTAATGATAACTATGTATGTTAATTTATCACACCTGTACTATAATTATTTCCACACCTTCACACGTCATATCAGAATATACAATTATTGCCTGGGCTCAGATCACGGCAAATGCCAACACCAGACACCCCACACTCACACACCTGTACACACCTCCCCACACCAACACACACCTCCCCACACCAACACACACCCCACACCAACACACACCTGCACACACCTCCACACACCATACATAAAACAAAAATTCAACAACTAAGGTTAAAATTATTACCATAAACTTAGTATGAAATCATATCTAGCATCAAACTTTTACCTGTGCTCTCACCAGATGCGACTTGAAAACTAATCACCCCATTCTTCAGGGTAAATTGCAGTCTTAATCTTTCTGGGATTTGCGAAATGGAATTCCTCCCAGCTGACTAGTCACCTGATAATCCATGCCAATCTCGTCTGAGCAAGATATGTGATTGGTTGTCAAATCTTGGGATCAGATTGGCATTATTTCCTTTGAAAGACGAGCTATTTCTGCCGCAGGTTGCGTGTGTTCCCCGCTCAAATATTTCCCCGGATTTTCACCAACTTAGTGAAATTGTTTGTATCATCCGCTTCTGGGTGTTTACGAGCGTGTGAAGCATAGTGGTGTTGTTGTTATTATACGTCGAGTTGTTATTACTGTGCTGTTATTTTTATTAAAGTATATTATTATTATTATTAGAAGTGATAGTAACAGTAGTAGTGGTAGTAGTAATAGTAGTAGTAGTATCATTATTACTGTCATCATCATTAATATCAGCAGTAGGCCGGACAGGGAGTACACCGGCCGGCTTGTGTAATATTAAGGGATATATACCATAGACAATACTGCAGGATAGTGACGGTAAGACATAACAGGTACTGACGGAGGGGAGAAAAAAAAAGAGAGAGAGAGAGAGAGAGAGACATTTCCTACAATTCATTTCCGTCAACACAGTTAATGGCAGAACCTGACCATCAACAACCAGTTATAAAAAATGTACTGTTGGTGTGGCTATTTGTCCGTATGTATGTTGCACAGAGGTTAATGGTTGGTAGGAGGGAGGAGGTAGTGAGGGAGGAGGGAGGAGGTAGGGAGGGGAGGAGGGAGGGAGGAGGGAGGGAGGGAGGGAGGGAGGAGGTGTTGCCCACCCTCCCAGTCATTGTGTCATGTAGTGTTCGTTCATTACAGCTCTTGGAATGTTCAGTAATTCATGAGAGAGAGAGAGAGAGAGAGAGAGAGAGAGATACAAGGAGAAAAAAAAGAGAAAGAAGGAGAACCGATAACAGAAGAGACATATTGGGGTATAGCGAAAAGATCCTCCAGCACATGTCTGTCTGTCTGTCTGTCTGTCTGTCTGTCTGTCTGTAGATATATTTCAACGCCCGCCCGACAAGGGAAAGAGTATTGTATAAAATCACCAGAAGGGATGGGGATTATTGTGAATACCACTTTGCATCGAGAATAACAGGACTGTTGAGGGGGGAAGGGTCTATGACAAAAGATTAAATTTATGATATATACGGTAATAAAACGGTGCCAGGAACAATACAAACAGGTCCTGGTAAGATTGATTTTATTACCCCTTAATCCTGGCGGTGTTGGCGCTGATTTATCCCGCCATAAACAGTGTGTTCCTCCGCGGCCAAAATACACCCCGGCCATCACCTGATTTACCGAGCCAAATCCCACGCCGGGGTGTTCCTCATGCATCAGTCACCTGGCCAGCTGAGGGAGGCAGGTCACAGGTTCACCCTACATGATCTGGCTGAGGGAGAGAGGTCACAGGTTCACCCTACATGACCTGGCTAGCTGAGGAGAGAGGCACAGGTTCCACCCATGACCTGGCTAGCTGAGGAGACAGGTCACAGGTTCACCCTACATGATCTGGCTAGCTGAGGGGAGAGGTCACAGGTTCACCCTACATGACCTGGCTAGCTGAGGGAGAGAGGTCACAGGTTCACCCTACATGACCTGGCTAGCTGAGGAGAGAGGTCACAGGTTCACCCTACATGACCTGGCTAGCTGAGGGAGACAGGTCACAGGTTCACCCTACATGATTTGGCTAGCTGAGGGAGAGAGGTCACAGGTTCACCCTACATGACCTGGCTAGCTGAGGGAGAGAGGTCACAGGTTCACCCTACATGACCTGGCTAGCTGAGGAGAGAGGGTCACAGATTACCTGACATGACCTGGCTAGCTGAGGGAGAGGTCACAAGTTCACCCTACATGACCTGGCTAGCTGAGGGAAACAGATCACCCTAGATGACCTTGCTAACTGACAGACAGGTGACCCTCCATGACCTTTCTGTGGCGATAGAAAGAAAAGAGGTCACCCTAGATGACCTTTCTCAGGCGATAGGGAGGAAGGAGGTCACCCGGTCTGATATAAACCCAGGTTGATGGGGGAGAAATACACCACAACTTTTTTCAGCGTGATAGAGAGAGGACTAGCGGCGCCGGGTGTAAACTTTCTCCAGGTGAAAGGAAGGCGAGAGAAAAAAAGAGAGAAGCAGTGAAAGATAAAGAGAACGAGAGGCAAAGAGAAAGAGAGAGATAAAGAGACATATACAGAAAAGATAGAGAGACAAAGAGAAAGAGAGAGGAGAGAAAGTGAAAGAGAGAACGAGATAAGAAACATAGAAATACAAGAGAGAAAGAGAGAGAGCTAATGAACCTGTAGAAAGTTTCTTTGGGGGCGGAAGGGGGGAGAGAAAGGATAGGATAAAAAACCCACCCTCAAGAGAATGTCTGACAGAGGTAAAGAAAGAGAGAAAGGAATACCTCGAGCAACTTTCTCTCCCAGGTTGTGAGGTAAGAGGAGAACTTCTTTCTTCCCTCTCTAAGAATTTGGTGAGAGAGAGAGACCAAAACAAAAGCACGACAGACCATATTATATAACAGGTATTTCTCAGTGAAGGTGTTGGTTAGGTTAGGTTAGGTTAGGTTAGGTTAGGTTAGGTTAGGTTAGGTTAGGTTTATTATTCAGTTCCTACGAACGTTTTATGGTTTATAATTGCTTGTTGGTTTATCTTTGAATTGTTTTTTGTTTTCTGAGTTAATTTTCTTTCTCTAAGTTAGGGAGTAAGAGGAAGTAAGGGGAGGTATGAGGGAGTAAGGGAGGTATGAGGGGAGCAAGGAGGTATAAGGGGAGTAAAGGAGGTATAGGAGTAAAGGGGTATAAGGGGAGTAAAGGAGGTGTAAAGGGGGAGGGGTATAAGGAGTAAAGGGGTATAAGGAGTAAAGGAGGTATAAGGGAGTAAAGGGAGAGAAAGGATAAGGAGTAAAGGGGGTATAAGGGGAGTAAAGGAGGTATATAAGGGAGTAAAGGGGGTATAGAGAAAGGGTATAAGGGAGTAAAGGATATAGAGAAGGGGATATAGAGAAAGGGTATAAGGAGTAAAGGGTATAAGGGAGAAAGGTAAGGGAGTAAAGGGGTATAAGGAGAAAGGAGGTATATGAGTAAAGGAGGTATAAGGGATAAAGGGGGTATAGAGAAAGGGGTATAAGGAGTAAAGGGGTGTAAGGAGTAAAGGAGTAAAGGGGGGTATGATGATTCACGGTAACAAGTGTTTGATGGGTAAATCCTCCCTTCGTCGCCACTCCACCAAAGACCAAATGTAGTAAACTCGTCCAACAGCTGACCCCGTAAAACACCGCCCGTGGGAGTGTGTGCCCCGTGATGTATCTACCTGCCATGTTGGGTTAAAATCTATTGCTATTTGTTCCAGTGATCGTGTTTACAAAAGTCGGAAACACACACACACACACACACACACACACACACACACACACACACACACACACACACACACACACACACACACATACACACACACACACACACACACACACACACACACACACACACGAGTCATTATAAAGAAATACGAGAAAGTAGAATCCAATAATTGTTTTTTTTTCTCCTTGTCGCTCGATTTAATTACAGTCCATCACCTGACGACTCCTAACACCATGTACATCTCGCTCGCTGTCATCACCTACAGGCAACGTCAGCAACACCCCAGAGGTTAGGTGAGGTTAGGTGAGACCCAGAGGCATGAGGAGCCGCGAGGGACACTGTACAGAACTACCACACACTGTACACGTGGTCGACACACCTTCACTTCCCCCAATTAGTAAAGTTGGCTACACATTTACAGTTGGGTGGGCCGGCAGCCTCCTGGGATAGAACCACCGACGCTTGAAGACAGGAGGCGATCGCTCTAACCACTCGACCACCGCCCACCAGAAACATTAAATAAACAAAAATAAAGTAAATAAAACTGAGGTATACACACGGACACTTCTGCTCTGCCCGGAGACCAATACCTAACGAGACGACTAGATAAACAATCGGTAGAGCTGAAACAAAAGCTCTATTGTAAGTCACTAATGAAATGAAATTCAAGCAACAGTCATTAACCTTGCCCTCTCCGGGTAAAGGTGAGAGAGAGAGAGAGAGAGAGAGAGAGAGAGAGAGAAAAAACACAACGGAGAAAAAGTGTTAAGAGGTGTAAGGAACAGAGGAATTACTACATGTGCGGAATGATGAGAGAGAGAGAGAGAGAGAAGGAGAGAGAGAGAGAGGCGATAAAAGTGATGCATGGAAAGAAAATGTGATACTAAAGGGGATGGGGAGGAAAATACTGATAAAAGGTGGTGAATCATGTGTGTCTGTTTACAAAGATGGAGGCAACCCCTCTCCCCCTCACTCATAACCCCTCCCCATCCATCCCCATCCACCACCCTCCCCCACAACCCCCCATCCATCACCCCCTCATCCATCACCTCCCTCATCCATCACCCCATCACCTCCCCTCACCCATCACCCCCTCACCCATCACCACCATCACCTCACCATCACCTCACCCATCACCCCTCACTTAGTTCTCACACACTGCTCGACTCTGTCTTCTGTCTCAAGGTAGTGACCGAGGAAATTTTATCTGATGTCAAAGCCCCTCACATATATAATAATCTTCCCTTACTGAAAACCAACCAGCAACAACAACAACACACACACACACACCACACCACACACAACACACACACAATACCCTCAATCACACACACCACACACCACAACACACACACACACACACCACCACACACACACAATCACAACCACACACCACACACATACACACACACACACACACAACAATAACACAACACACAAAAATAACAATAACACAATACAAATACCACACACCACACACACACACACACACACACACACACACACACACACACACACACACACACACACACACACACACACACACACACACACACACACACACACACACACACACACACACACACACACACACACACACACACACACACACACACACACACACACACACACACACACACACACACACACACACACACACACACACACACACACACACACACACACACACACACACACACACACACACACACACACACACACACACACACACACACACACACACACACACACACACTCACACACACACACACACAGATGCACCTCGGCAATGTCCTGCATACTATAGGAGGAAAGACTGCTAATTTATACATGACAGCAGGTGTGTGTGTGTGTGTGTGTGTGTGTGTGTGTGTGTGTGTGTGTGTGTGTGTGTGTAAAAAGCAGCAGTTATCAGGAAACAATGCAAGGGAGGAGCGTAAGCCAGCAGGAGGAGGAGAGAAAAGAGAGAGAGAGAGAGAGTGAGAGAGTGAGAGATGACAGGTTGGTAGTGCATGTAAGTGTGAATGATGTGGTAGTGAGTGAAGCACCTTGTCTGCCCTCACAAGATTGTCTACCTTTTTAGGAGTATTTTCCACCAGTCTGATGAAAGAATAAGACAGACAGACAGACAGACAGGACAGACAGACAGACAGACAGACAGACAGATAGACAGACAGACGGACAGACAGACAGACAGACAGACTACTGGAGGAACATTTCACAATGTCAAGATAATTGAATAAATAAAGAACCATGAAGAGAAAGACAGACAGACAGACAGACAGACAGACAGACCGACGCAGACAGACCAGGGGTGAGGGTTGAGGAATTAGGTGTAACTTCAAGACAGAATTTTATAAAAGGATTGGGCATTCTCCTTCCCTAGTGTGGGTCGTCTACAAGAACGGATGTGGAGGAGGAGGGGAGGGAGGGAAGGAAGGAAGGAAGAAGGAGGGAGAAGGGAGGAGGGGAGGGGAGGGAGGGAGAGCAGGAACATGTATAAGTAAAGAGAACACCCAAGTTTTTGAGACACATTTTGCAGGTAAACTTGGAGATGCGGTTATGGCAAGACATTCGCTGGTTGAAGTTTGTCCCAGGATTACGTACAGAGACAGAAGGGGGAGGTGTTACAGGAAGGAGAGGCGGCTGAAAATTGTTCTCTTGTACAAATGTTTGATGCTTGAGTTCTTTTCAGGATTAAATGAGGCAAAGTTGGCCCTCTCTCTCTCTCTTCTGTGTAAAACGACTCTAAACTCTGAAATGATGACAGAAATGACTTTAAAGAACTTGGACCAGCTTCAATGGGGCCCACAGAGCAGACAACATACTTCAAGTCAGATGAAATGAAGTAATGTTTTGAGAATGACGGTGGAGTGTTTATTTATGTGAGTCAGTCGATGAGTTTGGAGACTGTTGTGGTGAGGAGGAAGAGTTTGGTCTGTAGTCTAATGGTGAGATGTTTTAGCCATTTGAGAGACGGGTTGTAAATTACCAAGTTTCCTCAGGAGTTGGTGGAAAATAGAGGTGGAGAACCAAAGTTTGGAGAACCTAAAAACATTTGGGCTAATTTGTGGCACACTACTACAGCAGGAGGAGCAGTAGTACCTTCATGGAGTGAAACTTTCTTCCAGTTTAAGTTTTTTGAAGAGCCGAGGGAAACACACAAGACGCCGTAGATTTTAGAGGCTGAGTAAAGGGGACAATTAGGAGGAAAGGGGCGGGCTGTAGAGAGGACAACCCCCAACCTTGATCACAGGTAGAGACGTGTTTGGTGTTTACTCAGGTGTAGAGGACAGGTAATGTAGCGTGACCTGGGGAATCTCCGTGGTCTGGAGAGTAAAGGTCAGGGGTGGGAGGTGAAGGTGAGGGTGGGGGAGGTGGAGGTGCAGGGGGAGAGGGAGGAGGTGGGAGAGGTGAAGGTGTGGGAGAGGGAGGTGGGAGAGGTGGAGATGAGGGTGGGAGAGGTGAAGGTGGGAGGTGGGAGAGGTGAAGATGAGGATGTGGAGGGAGAGGTGAGAGAGGATGGGAGAGGTGGAGGTGAGGTGGCAGGTGGAGGTGAGGATGGGAGAGGTGGAGATGAGGATGGGAGAGGTGGAAGATAGGATGGAAGGAGGTGAAGTTAAGACAAATACTGTATTAAGTTAGTTAGGCTAAGAACTTAATATAATTTCGGAGACCCAGGTATACAAAGTTCCCTAATTGCTATATCTCCTCCCCAGTAAAGGTAAGGAAGTTAATCACAATCTCCCATCCCTCTATCACTGAATGAATGAGTCGATTAAAAGTCCTTCTCACATTTTCAAGATACAAACATTTTAATACAGCAGTTAAGGGATAGGGGGGAGGATATTAACACACCTATTTCAGTCGCGTTGTCACATTAACTTAGAAGAAATACCGACTCAGGAGATTTCATTGTGATTTATTCCACATTAACTACGATAATAACCTAACTGGTGAGCTACAGTTAAATATATTCTCAAATCACCAGTTACGAGGGATAAACCAATGACTGTATGTATTAACAGGTTCTCAAAATTACCACTTAGGAGAAGGTGAGTGAGTGAGTGAGTGAGTGAGTGAGTCAAGAAGTGGAGGGAGGAGTAAGTCAAAGAGTGAGTGAGTGAGTGAGTCAAGGAGTGAGTGAGTGAGTGAGTGAGTGAGCCAAGGAGGAGGAGGAGGAGTGAGGAGTGAGCAGAGTGAGTGAGTGAGTGAGTCAAGGAGTGAGTGAGTGAGTGAGTGAGGAAAATGAACTCTGACCTCAGATTGCCCACACATCCTGCCACCATCTATCTTAATTAACAAGAGCAAGTTCATATATATATATACTGTATATCTCACACCAGCTGGAGAGAGAGAGAGAGAGAGAGAGAGAGAGAGAGAGAGAGAGAGAGAGAGAGAGACCCACCATAACACCTTTTAACACCACAAAGATGTTATCGACTCAAGACAACAGTAAACAAACCCAACCTACCAAGATAACAATAAGATAATGACCACACCACTAACTACCTCCCCTTATCTCCCACTTCCTCCACCATTTAAACATAAGATAACTCGATAAAAAAGGGAATAGAGAAAATAATAACAGCTTAGAGAGTTATAGAGGAGAGGAAGGTGGGAAGAAATGATTTAGTCTAATATAAGATGAACTGTGAATATCTTACTCAAGGGGTTAAAATATCTTACTCAAGGGGTTAAAATATCTTACTCAAGGGGTTAAAATATCTTACCAAGCTATTTTCAGGAGGTCTGTATGAAAGAACACGATCAGAACAAAGTTTAAAGAACAAAGAAAAGTTAATCACAGAAAAACACATTCAATTAAAACTTTCTAAAGGAAAATTTCATAGACTCAAAAGTTAATAATTTCTCAGAGGTTATGTAGGTTGTGTTCACTCGTTCATTAAGGAACTTAGAATCTGTAATTTGTTCATCATAGGTTAGGTTAGTTAGGTTAGGTTAGGTTAGGTTAGGTTAAAAGAAGCGTCTTATATCCCTTCACTCTGTCTAAGGAGAAGCCCTTAATCGCTCTAATAATCAATTACTGATTATCCGTGCCAATTATCCCAGACTCAATTATCCCAAACCCTCATTAACCAGGGCAGGATAACAGGGTTTTAATCCATAATAACAATCTTCCAATCAGCGAGTAATGAAAATGATGATTATAAGAGAATCTTTATCCAATAGAATCTTGATTACCAGAGACAAATCTGATCACCGTCTTGGTTATATCCAGCCGTCGTGTGTGTGTGTGTGTGTGTGTGTGTGTGTGTTTCCTCCCAGGCGAGATGATTATAAAGGCGTTTTTATTATTTTCTAAGACACCAAAATATCGAGCTTTTAGTTTTAATTACAAGAGTGACGAGAAGAGTGACGGGAAGAGTGACGAGACGAGTGACGAGACATACTGGACAAATTTGCATATCGAGACGAAAACACGTACACAGAGGAAACAAGAACAAAAAAAAAGGAATGGAGAATTGGATGAAAATGTAACCCAAGAGAAGGAAGGAGGGGGGAAGGGAGGGAAGGAGAGGGTGAAGGAGGAAGGAGGGTGGAAGGAGGGAAGGAGAGGGTGGAGGAGAAGGAGAGACTGAAGGAAGGTAAGAAGAGGATGTAGGAAGAGGGAGAGGATGTAGGAAGGGAGAGGTTAAGGATGAAGGAAAGGAGGGGAAGGAGGAAGAGGGAGAGAACAAGAATGGAGAATGAGGGGTATAGGAAGTGAGAGGGGTGAGGGGAGAAAAAATAGGACACGATAAAGGTAGGGAGAGAGAAAGAGGGCGAGGATAGATAAAGGGGCACAGTAAAAGGAGAGAGAGAGAGAGAGAGAGAGAGAGAGAGAGAGAGAGGAGAGAGGAGAGTAAGAGAGAGACCAAATATTGAATGGTGTTATTTCTTTCCTCGACATTAACATTCGTGGTCTTCAAACTGAGCCAAACTTAATTGAGGGACTGCCAGGGATAAGCCTCCACACTATTTAAATATTACAATTTCTGCCGCAATTTGGTTAGGTTATGTTAGAAGTGGGTTAGGTTAGGTTAGGCTAAGTTAGGTTACGTTAGGTGAATTAGGTTAGGTAGGTTGAAGGGTTAGGCTACATTAATATTGCTATTACATATTATTATTATTATCATTATTACCTCCAGCTAATTATATGATTAACGTCCAACTAATGGGTTGATCTCCAATTCATTAAACCATTAGCCTCTCGTTAATTACATTGTTGTATAGGTAATTATAAACAATAAACTATTTAATTATAACATTACCCTTTATTTAATTATAATTTTAGCCTCCCATAAATCATATAATCTATTTAATTATTTATCATTACTAAGATTATCTATTCCAGTCACCTGCACAACTATAATTAATTTTGTAAATAATAAAGGCTTAAAATGGTGATGGAAAACTGAGTCTATGCTGTTTCGGTCTATCATTCAGTCAGTCAGTCAGTCAGCCGACGAAATAGCTCAGTCAGTAAGTCAATTACCTCAACAGTCAGCAGTCATCACCAATCAGCGTCACGTCGCCAGCCTAGCTCGGTCAGTCAATTAGTTCGGTCCGTCAGTAGTCAGTCAATTAGTTCGGTCCGTCAGTCAGTCAGTCAATTAACTCAGTCAGTCAGTCGTGCTTGGTAATATCAGTATACACACACCTGACCAACACAGACAAACCCATCAGAGATATACAGAGCTAACATATAGACCGACAACATGGGGTGTGTGTTAAGTACAGCAGAGTGGGTGGCGGGCAGCAGGATGGGCGGCGGCAGCAGGATGGGCGGCGGGCAGCAGGATGGGTGGCAGGAACAGGAGGGTGGCGGGCAGGAGGGTGGCAAGGGATGGGTGGCGGGCAACAGAGGGTGGCGCGGTCAGGATGGGTGGCAGGCAGCAGGATGTGGCGGGCAGCAGGATGGGTGGCGGCGCAGCAGGATGGGTGGCGGGCAGCAGGATGGGTGGCAGGCAAGGATGGGTGGCGGGCAGCAGGAGGGGTGGCAGGTAGCAGGACGGGTGGCGGCAGTATGACTGGGTGGCGGGGCTGGTGACGGGTGGCGGGCAACGACGGGCGGCGCAGCAGCAGGATGGGTGGCAGGCAGCAGAGATGGGTGGCGCAGCAGGATGGGTGGCGGCAGTAGGATGGGTGGCAGGAAGCAGGGTGGACGGCGGCGGTGGCGGCAGCCAGGATGGGGGCAGGTAGGATGGGTGGCAGGCAGCAGTGACGGGTGGCGAGCAGCAGGACGGGGCAGCGCGGACGGGCGTATGCGGGCGCAGAGGCGGCATGAGGGGCGCGAATGGCGGCAGCAGGACGGGTGGCGCAGACGGGCGGCAGAGGGCGGGCAGGCTATGAGGCATGCCAGGTGACGGGCGGCAGGCAGCGGGATGGGTGGTGTGGCGACGGCAGGCCCCACAGTAGACGGTGGCGGCAAGGACGGGCGCGCAGACGGGTGAGAGACGGGCGGCATGTATGACGGTGGCAGCAAGGTTAAGGACGGCGGCGCAGGAGCAGGATGGCGGCATGGCAACAGGACGGGTGGCGGCAGCAAGGACGGGTGGCGGTTAGGATGGCGGCAGGCAAGATTGGCAGGCGTTATGACGGGCGGCAGGCAGGAGACGGGCGGCAGGCACAGACGCGTGTTATGACGGTGGCGGGCAGCAGGACGGGTGGCGTATGAGGCAGCAGGACGGCGGCAGGCAGTGATGACGGCTGGCGGTGACGGCGTAGCATGACGGGTGGCGGGCACGGACGGGTAAGCGTTGGGACGGGCGGCAGGCGTTATGACGGGCGGCGCATGATAAGGGTAAGCAGAGGATGCGGGCAGCAGGAGGTGGTGTGATGGCGGCAGGACGGGTGGCACAGCAGGACGGGTGGCGGACGGTTATGACGGGTGGCAGAGAAGCGGGCGCAGCGAGCACGACGGGCGGCAGGAGGGGCAGCAGGATGGGGGCAGAGACGGCGGCAGGAGGGCAGCAGGACGGGCAGGACGGGTGGCGGCATGATGGGTGGCAGCAGAGCGCAGCAGAGGGCGCAGCAGGTGTATGACGGCGGCGGCAGCAGGGGGGCGTGATGGGCAGGTATGACGGGTGGCGGCAGACGGGAGGTGGCGGAGGCAGCAGGACGGTGGCAGGCAGGATGGGTGGCAGGCAGCAGGATGGGCAGGCAGCAGGATGGGTGGCAGGCAGCAGGATGGGCGGCGGGCAGCAGGATGGGTGGCAGGCAGCAGGATGGGTGGAGGCAGCAGGATGGGTGTGGAGCAGCAGGATGGGTGGCAGGCAGCAGGATGGGTGGCAGGCAGCAGGATGTGGCAAGCGCAGGATGGGTGTGGAGCAGGATGGGTGGCAGGCAGCAGGATGGGTGGCAGGCAGCAGGATGGGTGGCAGGCAGCAGGATGGGTGGAGCAGCAGGATGGTGGCAGGCAGCAGGATGGGTGGCAGGCAGCAGGATGGAGTGGCAGGCAGCAGGATGGGTGGCAGGCAGCAGGATGGGTGGCAGGCAGCAGGATGGGTGGGGCAGAGCAGCAGGATGGGTGGCAGGCAGCAGGGGATGGGTGGCAGGCAGCAGGATGGGTGGCAGGCAGCAGGATGGTCGAGCAGCAGGATGGGTGGCAGGCAGCAGATGGGTGTGAGCAGCAGGATGGGTGGCGGGCAGCAGCAGGATGGGTGGCAGGCAGCAGGATGGGTGTGAGCAGCAGGATGGGTGGCAGGCAGCAGGATGGGTGGCGGGCAGCAGGATGGGCGGCGAGGCAGCAGGATGGGTGGCAGGCAGCAGGATGGGTGGCAGGCAGCAGGATGGGTGGCAGGCAGCAGGATGGGTGAGCAGCAGGATGGGTGGCAGGCAGCAGGATGGGTGGCAGGCAGCAGGATGGGTGGCAGGCAGCAGGATGGGTGGCGGGCAGCAGGATGGGTGGCAGGCAGCAGGATGGGTGGCAGGCAGCAGGATGGGTGGCAGGCAGCAGGATGGGCAGCAGGATGGGCGAGTAGCAGAGGATGGGTGGCAGAGCAGCAGGATGGGTGGCAGGCAGCAGGATGGGTGGCGGAGCAGCAGGATGGGTGCAGACATGGGATGGGTGGCGGAGCAGGATGGGTGGCAGGCAGCAGTGGGTGGCAGGCAGCAGGATGGGTGGCAGGCAGCAGGATGGTGGCGGAGCAGCAGGATGGGTGTGAGCAGCAGGATGGGTGGCAGGCAGGGATGGGCAGGTAGCAGGATGGGTGGCAGGCAGCAGGATGGTGTGAGCAGCAGGATGGGTGGGAGCAGCAGGATGGGTGGCAGAGCAGGATGGGTGTCAGGCAGCAGGATGGGTGGCAGGCAGCAGGATGGGTGGCAGGCAGCAGGATGGGTGGCAGGCAGGATGGGTGGCAGGCAGCAGGATGGGTGGCAGGCAGCAGGATGGGTGGCGGGCAGCAGGGGGGGAGTGGCGAGGCAGCAGGATGGGTGGCAGGCAGCAGGATGGGTGGCAGGCAGCAGGATGGGTGGCAGGCAGCAGGATGGGTGGCAGGCAGCAGGATGGGTGGCAGGCAGCGATGGGTGGCAGGCAGCAGGATGGGTGGCAGGCAGCAGGATGGGTGGCGAGCAGCAAGGATGGGTGGCAGGCAGCAGGATGGGTCAGGCAGGGATGGGTGTCAGGCAGCAGGATGGGTGGCAGGCAACAGGATGGTGGCGGAGCAGCAGCAGGATGGGTGGCAGGCAGCAGGATGGGTGGCGGGCAGCAGGATGGGTGGCAGGCAGGATGGGTGGCAGGCAGCAGGATGGGTGTCGGAGCAGCAGGATGGTGGCAGGCAGGATGGGTGGCGGAGCGGCAGCAGGATGGGTGGCGAGCAGCAGGATGGGTGGCAGGCAGCAGGATGGGTGGCAGGCAGCAGGATGGGTGGCAGGCAGCAGGATGGGTGGCAGAGCAGCAGGATGGGTGGCAGGCAGCAGGATGGGTGTCAGGCAGCAGGATGGGTGGCAGGCAGCAGGATGGGTGGCGGGCAGCAGGATGGGTGGCAGGCAGCAGGATGGGTGGCGGGCAGCAGGATGGGTGGCAGGCAGCAGGATGGGTGGCAGGCAGCAGGATGGGCGGCAGGCAGCAGGATGGGTGGCGGGAGCAGCAGGATGGGTGGCAGGCAGCAGGATGGGTGGCAGGCAGCAGGATGGGTGTGAGCAGCGGATGGGTGGCGAGCAGCAGGATGGATGGCGGGCAGCAGGATGGGTGGCAGGCAGCAGGATGGGTGGCAGGCAGCAGGATGGGTGGCGGGCAGCAGGATGGGTGGCAGGCAGCAGGATGGGTGGCAGGCAGCAGGATGGGTGGCAGGCAGCGGATGGGTGGCAGGCAGCAGGATGGGTGGCAGGCAGCAGGATGGGTGGCAGGCAGCAGGATGGGAGGCAGGCAGCAGGATGGGTGGCGGGCAGCAGGATGGGTGGCAGGCAGAGGATGGGTCAAGCAGCAGGGTGGATGGCAGGCAGCAGGATGGGTGGCAGGCAGCAGGATGGAGTGGCAGGCAGCAGAAGCAGGAGAGTGTTTGACAAGGTCCACATCTCTTGGCCTTAAACTATTCCAAACGAAGTGACTAATTAATTACGAGACCAGACCACCTCATTCACTCAACCATTAACAACCATTCAGCTAACACGACCGTCGCCCCTCCCTCTTTCCCTCCCTCACAGTCATTCACTCCCTCATTCCCCTCCATTCCCTGTCTCACACTCACCCTCTGCTTCCCTCCCTCCCTCTCTCCCTTTCTCCCTCACAGTCCTCCCTCCCTCTATCCCTCATGTATTCACTCACAGTCACCCACTTAGCGGCTCCCTTCCTCTCCCTCCCTCACACACACACACACTCAGTCACTCACTCAAACACTCACTCACAGTCACCCACTTAGCCGCTCCATCATCGTCCTCCCTCCCCTCACACAGTCACCCACTAACCAAGTTGCTGTCACGAGCAGCCGGGAAGCGGGTCTGGGAGCTAAGTAGTCGTGGCACCAGTGTAAACTAAATGCTGAAATGTAAACCAGAAGGACCAAACAAAGCTAAACTCTACGGCAGCAACGTAAACTAAACTCTACAGTGTGAGTTTAGACTAGACGTATTAAACTCAACTCCGCAGGATAAACCAAATCCAGGAAGGTATAATGTAAACCGAGATGCAGAAAATAAATCCATCAACTTGAAGATAAACCACCAGTGTGTGTGTGTGTGTGTGACGAGAGAATAAAGGGAGGTGGTTGGGGTCTCACATCAGTGTAAGGAGGACATAATACAGACGAGGTGATATTACAAGGCATTTCACGGAAGAGGAAAAGGAAGGAGAAGAATAAAAGAGGAGAGACAGAAAGAATATTGCTAATTGACTACAACAAAATCGAAAAAATGATAATTAAATAAAAACATTGCATAAAAGATAATAATAATAATAATATATAATATGACGATGGAGAGTTATCTAAGCACAACACACACACACACACACGTCCTTCCTGCTGCTCAAACACAGTCACTCATAACACTAAATCCGGCAACAATAAAAAAAAAAACCCTCTGCTAAATCGTCCTTTTTTTTAATCTGATAAAAACGGAGATAATTCTATGACGACTTCGAAAGCACAGCAGCACTTAACACTTGCGTCAAATACGAACTAAAATCTATTATATTGGTTATTCTGGACACACGAGGACGGACTTATACGAGGATGGACTTATACGAGGATGGACTTACGAGAGGACAGCTGGGCGTGAGTCTATCCTACTTTCACATCCGGTTTCACCACTAGAGAACCACAAATACCACGAAGGTTCCATCTTAAGAACAAAATGAACCAATCTGAAGAGAGAGAGAGTTTGACCAGGATATAATCTCTCTCTCTCTCTCTCAGTGTGTGGTCGAGGCTGGAGAGGAGGAAGGTACAGTATATTGTCGACTGTCTTTGTACTGAAACACTGTGGATTATTATTTTTTTTTCTGCCTCCCAAACTCTTGATGAATGTTTTTATTTTTATTTTTTGGAGGGGGAGGGAGAGGGGGATGGAGAGGGGGGGTGGAGAGGAGGTGGAGAGGGCACCTGACCTATTTCACTATAACACAACAAGTAGTTGAGGTTTAACAAGAGGGGAGGTTGAGGCCCGGAGGGAGGGGTTGAGGGCCCGGGGAGAGGGTTGAGGGGCCGAGGGAGGGTTGAGGCCGAGGGGAGTGGCCGTGTTCACTAACCAGCCATCATCCACCTCCATCTGTATTCTTTTGACATAATGAAGTGATATTAATAGTGCGCTAATTATGAGTAAGGAGCAGCCAAGGTCAGGGGCTAATACTGTACACGTTGCCGCTGTGTTGACGCTGTTGCTGCCGCTGTGTTGCCGCTGTGTTGACGCTGTTGCTGCCTCTGTGTTGACGCTGTTGCTGCCGCTGTGTTGACGCTGTTGCTGCCGCTGTGTTGGCCGCTGTGTTGACGCTGTTGCTGCCTCTGTGTTGACGCTGTTGCTGCCGCTGTGTTGACGCTGTGTTGACGCTGTTGCTGCCGCTGTGTTGACGCTGTTGCCTCTGTGTTGACGCTGTTGCTGCCTTCTCTTCCTCTTCCTCCACCTTTTTCCTGCTCCTCTAACTCCTCTTCCTCCTCCTCCTCCTCCTCCTCCTCCTCTCACTCTCACTATATCCAGGTAATAATCAAGGCTCTACCTTACATTACACCTTAATTAACCTGGATTAAGAAAATAGGCCAGACCGATGTTCTCTGAGACGCTCTGAGGCAGAAAAGTTCCACCATATACTGATTAATCCTGGCTGACACTCTCCCACCTGAAACACTGAAACTTGGATTATCCTACACACTATGGCAGCCTGTACACACTATGGCAGCCTGTACACACTATGGCAGCCTGTACACACTATGGCAGCCTGTACACACTATAGCAGCCTGTACACACTATGGCAGCCTGTACACACTATGGCAGCCTGTACACACTATGGCAACCTGTACACACTATGGCAGCCTGTACACACTATGGCAGCCTGTACACACTATGGCAGCCTGTACACACTATGGCAGCCTGTACACACTATGGCAGCCTGTACACACTATGGCAGCCTGTACACACTATGGCAGCCTGTACACACTATGGCAGCCTGTACACACTATGGCAGCCTGTACACACTATGGCAGCCTGTACACACTATGGCAGCCTGTACACACTATGGCAGCCTGTACACACTATGGCAGCCTGTACACACTATGGCAGCCTGTACACACTATGGCAGCCTGTACACACTATGGCAGCCTGTACGTGAGTTTAAGCGCCAGTCATAGGTGCTAGACTCCCCTGTAGTCTCGCTTAAGCGCTTATCTAACGCCCCAATACTCTCCTACTTGAGCGCTACTCTTAAAGATCTCTCCGTCCTATAGTCTTCCTTGAACGCTACTGCTCCTTGATACCTCCGCTTAAGTGCTACTGCTCCTTGATACCTCCGCTTAAGTGCTACTGCTCCTTGATACCTCCGCTTAAGTGCTACTGCTCCTTGATACCTCCGCTACTGTTCCCTAATGCCATTATGGTTGTTGTCGTCTACAGCTGTCGTCAACAAGGAGCCACGTGTATTAATTCAATCTTATAACATATTCCTCCTCCTCCTCCCATCAACTCTACTTCCCCTGAGGCAGCCAAGGTCTCTCTCTCTCTCTCTCTCTCTCTCTCTCTCTCTCTCTCTCTCTCTCTGTTCTTTATCTCCCATTCTCTTTCTTTCTAATACCCTAACTTAACCTACTCTTACTCAACCTAACCTAACCTTAAGCCTGTGTACAGTGTTTAAGCATCAGTTGAAATAATCTGGGGTGGCTAATCGTTATGTGCTTCTTATTTCCTTCGTTTCTCTCATATTTTCTCTTGGTTCTTCATATTTGTTATTATTATTTACACTCGTGTGACTTTTAATGAGTAAATAAAATAAAATGCGTTACTTCCCCTTCCAACCCACTAAAAAAAAATTACAAACAGAATATTTTACAGAAAGAAAAATTGGTAAGGTTTTAACTAGCCTCCATCCTAACCTTTCAACAAAAAAAAGTTTGAATACTTTGGGAGACTCATATAGTTTAGACGGACACAAACTCGATCTCTCCAGGAAGGATTTTTTTTTATCACACAGAAATAGGAATTTATTTTTTTGACTTGTAATTTGAGAAGGTATCAATCTCAGGCCTCGGAAAGTCACCGGTACTTTTTTACTCTCCTGGTGACTCGTAGCGGGTGAAGGGCGAGGCGTTAGCGAGGTGGCGAGCGAGGTGTTTAGTCCCCATATCTCCCAGCAGTCACTTCCCCTGGTTGCTATCGAGAACCTAACGAGGTGAAAGATATTGAAAACCCAGACTTCTTATCTCTGCCGAACCCAATATTTTGTTTAGTAAAGAACTGGAGTAGTTTGCTAAGTTGGAACTCTTCTTAAGTGTGATCTAGATTACGTCTTTCGTGAACTCTTCCTATTTTTTCGGTGATATTTCAGTTCTCAGGATGTCTCTCTCTCTCTCTCTCGCCTTCAACCTTTCCTTAAGTTTTGGGATACTTTAACAAGTTTACACACTTTAACATAACAGACTTCTATATCCCTTCCCCCGTGTGGTCCAGTGTATTAGCATCTACTCAAGGCAATAAGTCACCAAGATCCTGTAGTCAAATTTTCTTCTCTAGACCAACAAAACAATAAATACCACAACAATGAGAGGTGTGTTCCCCTGGCCTTCAAGGTGTACAACAACACCTGTCATGGGGTCTCTCCCTCTCTTATACCCTAATTAGTATGCCGGGCGTTGTTGGTAAGTGTTTATCCACCTGCGTGTTGTGGTTTCATAAATTGTTAGGAAGCACTTTACCATACTTACGTTAGATAACAAAGTGTGTACATAAGGCGGGGCAACCCACGAAGTTTACTCTCTCTCTTACCAGTAAATAACAAGTTCCTGAGGGGAGACAGGAAGGCGCTGTGACCATTCCTGCCCCCAAGATGCATTTCTCATGAGCGAGTTACACTCTTCCCACCTGGTTATATATTTTTCAAAAGGTGGATAAGGCTTACTCTTCCCTACACTCGACCCCCCCCCTAACCTTCGTAAAGAACTAAATAAAAGTTTACACGTGTTTTATCTAAAGTCAACTGTACCGCTATTAAAGAAAATTGTTTTACTATGATATTAAAATATTTTAAAAGTGTAGACGAGGGAAGGATTATGTTCCCACAACCACAAGCTCTCCAGGCAGGCAGAGTGCTGGGAGTGGTTCCAGCACACTAACCCAGCATAAACTACATAGTGTAAATTCTGTTTCACGATGAAATTGTAAGCTTTCGAAAGGGTAAATTTGAATTGCTTTCTCTTACTCTCCCGACCCAAAGCTTTTTTTTTTAGCAGTTTGAATACTCTGGGAGGTTCAAAGACTCAACTCGATGTAGACTCCACTTCTCATTAACGTGAAATTCCGATGAAATTGTAGCTTTTGAGGAGGACAGGATTTTGATGGTTTTTATTCTCCCGACCCAAGAGTCTTGATGAAATGTTTCAATATTCTACCAAATTCCGACGTTTTATCCTGCACAAGAAAACATTTCACTTGAAAGTGTTTACGTTTTTATAACAAACTTGTAAACAGATAAAGAATTAGATTTATAAGATGATTCAAAACTCGACGTAAAGTGTGTCAACATCCTGGCAGACTGAGACGCCATAACGTGACGTCAGCTATACGTTTCACAGAACAGGGAATATGTAAATTTGGTAACTTTTTATTATCTTGACTCAAACTACAATAGAGGATTTGAACACCTGCAGAGGATCAAACACTACAACTAGATGTAAAATAACTGATCCATTAACGTGATGTTTTATGACCAAATAACCAGCTTTTAACACGGTAGGTCTGGGTGGGTGGGGTGGGGTGGGGAGTGGGGTGGGGTGGGAGTGCAGGGGTGTGGTGTGGTGTGATGGGGTGGGGTGGGGTGGGGTGTGGTGGGGTGTGATGGGGTGGGGTGGGGTGGGGTGGGGTGGGGTAGGGGTGGGGTGGGGTGGGGTGGGGTGGGGTGGGGTGGGGTGGGGTGGGGTGTGTGGGGTGGGGTGTGATGGGGTGGGGTGGGGTGGGGTGGGGGTGGGGTGGGGTGGGGTGGGGGTGGGGTGGGGTGGGGTGGGGTGGGGTGGGGTGGGGTGGGGTGTGATGGGGTGGGTGTGATGGGGTGGGGTGTGGTGGGGTGTGATGGGGTGGGGTGGGGTGGGGTGTGGTGGGGTGTGATGGGGTGGGGTGGGGGCTCTCACTCCTACAACCACAACGGCACATTAACTTGTTCCTTTTGTCGCGCGTGATTACAGGTTTCCGAAAGAATAAATCGAATTGTTCCTCGTTTCTCTCCCGACCTCAAGCTTGATAAAGAACTACACAGTGTGGGAAGTTCACACGGTTCTACCTGACGTACAATACACTCGGTACAAAAATCTCCTTCACGATGGTGTCCGATGAATTTGGAACTGAACAATCGTGTTGCCTCGCTAGGGTTGGTAGGCATGATTGTGAGACATTTCCCGCCTATAACATCAGTTCGTTGCATCATGACTAACAGTATGCATCATCGGCCTTTATCAAAATCCTTCGTTCAGTGTGTCATTTTGTATCACACACGAATTATATAGTTTTTTTTTTTACCGGGTGTAGACAACAGTTATTCTGACGGTAATTGGGTTTCACGAGGTACAAGTAATTACTAGTATCTAAAGAGGCAGTAGATTTAGATAGCTTTAACCTTAAGTAGACTAAAGTTCACTGTAATGTAATTCTGCTTGGCGATGGAATTGCAAGGTTCTGAAAGGTTACATTTTTGAAGAGGTTGTGTTCTCCCATTTCCAGTTTGTTTTAGGGGTTCGACATCACAACACAACAAAGCACAACACAGCAAAGCACAACACAGCAAAGCACAACACATCACAACACATCCCCGACTGACAGACTCTGTTTGTTCCTCAACTAATTCAGCTTGACGAGGAAATTAAAGGGCTTTGAAGGCCAGAGAGCTCTCATACTGCCCCACTTTCTATCTGTAGAAAAGAGCTATCTGGGTGTGCTGGAGGGGTGTGCTGGAGGGGTGTGCTGGAGGGGTGAGCTGGAGGGTGTGCTGGAAGGGTATGCTGGAGGGCAGGCCATAGGGTATGCTGGAGGGGTGAGCTGGAGGGTGTGCTGGAGGGTGAGCTGGAGGTGAGCTGGAGGGTGAGCCATAGGAGTATGCTGGAGGGCAGAGCCATAGGAGTATGCTGGAGGGGTGAGCCATGGGGTATGCTGGAGGGGTGAGCTGGAGAGGTGAGCTGGGGGAGGTCCTCACGGCGTGGGACCCCCGAGAGCTTCCTGGTAAAATGTTGAATAACCCTGAAGGTTCCAACACTACAGCCTGACGCAGATTAGATTTCTCTTCAATGTCATCCTTTTTCACTATGAAATTACAAACTTTTGAAAGAGTAAATATGGACTGCTCTCCCTTACCCTCCAGACCCTAAGGAACAAAAGACCCTGAATACCTTGAGAGGTTCAAACACTCCAGCGTTACGTACACCAAGCTTCTCATTACCGTCCAGACCCGATGAAATTACAGGGTTTTGAAAGCATAAAATTTAGAAAGTTTATTGTTCATTTTTTCTTATTCCCGACTCCAATCTTTTTAATAAGAGTTTTGAATACCCGAGAGGCTTACAATGTTCTCTTGAGGGACTACCCCACAACACTCCCCGCCCGACCTCATGAATGGTGAAGGTAGCCCAGAACTTGCTAGTTTTCCCCCATTGTATTGTCCTCAAATATGAAAAAGGAAAAAAATAGTGTTTACTGTTTTTGAATACGACTTTTTGTTGTTGTTGTTCCGTTTGTTTATATAGCCAAATGTATTGTCTTGTTGAATACGTTTATTTGTTCAGTTATATAATGATTAATATACCGGGTGATATTCTAAGTATGGTGCAGCTCACTATGGCTATACCTTCACTGTTTTATCATATATAAGTAAAGCAGATAACAGATCGGGTTATAACTTTGGCTTCAACACAACAAGAGCCATCTACCTTAATGTGTACAGGACAGTATATGTGAGACTGGGTCCTGTAGGCTTAATGGTCCCTGAGGGCGAGTGTGGATACAAGACATTTTTCCGTACACAAGGAGACAGTGTACTCGCCTTTCTTCCTCATCCACTGCTCTCTCCTCACTCCCTCCCTCAAGTCATCCACTACCTTCCTCCCTCACTCCTCCCTCCCTCCTCAAGTCATCCACTACCTTCCTCCCTCACTCCCTCACTCGCTCTCTCTGACGAAGCAAATTTCATGTTTACACATTTCTGTTCGAATTTGGTCAAACTAGATTATTTAGGTAACTGTTACTCTCTCTCACACACACACACACTCTGACAAGACAGTTGAGTAAATTGGCTAGCTAAACAACTGCACAAACTTGCTAACTACATGCAGTAACTAAATAACTACATAAACAATTTAAAATCACTAACTCCATAAATACATATACTAAGAAAACTCACAACTGTTTGTATATGTCACTGAGCAAGGGGGAACTAACACTGTGATGCCGAATTCGGTTTTGTGTGTGTGTGTGTGTGTGTGTGTGTGTGTGTGTGTGTGTGTGTGATCTATAAAGGTTAAGTAAAGGTTGTCAACATATATATACAGATTACAGTAAAGGTCACCAGGAGAATTTTGTAAACATAATCCAGGTGATTTTAAAACACTTCTCCTCTTCTTGGGGTGGACCTGTGCTAGGGTGGACACCTGTGCTGGGGTAGGACCTGTGCTAGGGTGGACCTGTGCTAGGGTGGACCTGTGCTAGGGTGGACCTGTGCTAGGGTGGACCTGTGCTAGGTGGACCTGTGCTAGGGTGGACCTGTGCTAGGGTGGACCTGTGCTAGAAAGAGTAATTGCTCTCTCTCTCTCTCGCCTACCCAGGGGATCTTTAATACGTTCGTTCATAGACAAAAAAAATCTAATTAAGAGAAGTGCGCAGCTTTTATGCATCTCTTTAATGCGTACTTTGATCCAGTGCGTATATTTCATGACTCCAGTGAGAGAGAGAGAGAGACACACACACGCACACGCATACACACACACACGCACACACACACACACACGGCCACTAAGAAATATTGCCTCAATTATACTAAAAGGGGACACGCTGTATGTCACATAGGCTTCTGAGGACCTGGGGCTAAAAACTGCTATACCTATATGTAATGGAGGCAGCCTGTTACGGCTTTCCTCCCCTTTTCCCTCCGGTAATGTTAGTTTGGTTAATGTTGAGCAATGCATTAATAGCTCCGTGGAGGTGTACTGTGTGTTGGTGGCCGATAAGAGGGAAGGTTTCAGTGTGTTATGTGTGGGGAATTGGATGTGGGGGCTGGGTTGTTTTTCCGTGTTTATTTTTAATTTTATCTTATCTATGATTTGTTTTTTAGTCTTATCATTAAATTATTACTCTTTACGATTTGATTCTTCTGATTTTTTTTACTTCTGAATCATCATTGTTGTTATGTCTTTATCATCATCATCATCATCATCATCATCATCCATCATCAGCATCACCATCAACATCACTCTTACCTTATCACCATCACCTCACCAAGACACTACGTCATCATGGATAAGAGAGAGAAAAAAAGTTTCCTGGGGTCACCAAGATTGTAAAGATCTGTACCGCCAAGATACTGTACCGCCAAGATACTGTACCGCCAAGATAAAGATACCGCCAAGATACTGTACCGCCAAGATACTGTACCACCAAGATACTGTACCGCCAAGATACTGTACCGCCAAGATACTGTACCGCCAAGATACTGTACCGCCAAGATAATGAACCGCCAAGATACTGTACCGCCAACATCTCAGGTCAACAAAACATTACATCATCTCAGAGGCAGGAAAAAACTAACCTCTCCTGGAGACATACCAACACTCTGCATCACGACCCTTCCTACCACGACCAGAGGCTACACGACAACACGACCCTTCCTACCACGACCAGAGGCTACACGACAACGACCTTCCTACCGACCAGAGGCTACACGACAACGACCCTTCCTACCACGACCAGAGGCTACACGACAACACGACCTTCCTACCACGACCAGAGGCTACACGACAACACGACCCTTCCTACACGACCAGAAGGCTACACGACAACACGACCCTTCCTACCACGACCAGAGCTACACGACAACACGACCCTTCTACCACGACCAGAGGCTACACGACAACGACCCTTCCTACGACCAGGCTACGACAACGACCCTTCCTACCGACCAGAGGCTACGACAACACGACCCTTCCTACCGACCAGAGCCCAACGACCCTTCACCGACCAGAGGCTACGACCTCGAGCGACAACACGACCCTTCCTACCACGACCAGGCTACACACGACAACACGACCCTTCCTACACGACCAGAGGCTACGACAACACGACCCTTCCTACCGACCAGAGGCACGACAACACGACCCTTCCTCCCACGACCAGCTCACGACAACACGACCCTTCCTCCGACCAAGGCTCGACAACGACCCTTCCCGACGAGGCTACACGACGACCCTTCCTACCACGACCAGAACTACGACACCAAGACCCGACACACGACCCTTCCTAACCACCACCACCAGAGGCCAAAACGACGACAACATAAACATCCTGCAACAGTTAAGAGGAAACACGGAACGACCGCCCTCTCCATTCAGAAAACTGGATATAAAGTTTAAGACATGAAACTACCCGCTGACCCGACCCTTACTGGCTGTATGTTGAGAGGGAGGGGGAGGAGAGAGAGGGGAGGAGGAGAAAAAAGGAAAAAAAAAGAAATGACAGAGAGCCTAACCCTCGGCCTTTTTGCTCAGGAACGTCCATAAAAAAAAGTGAATTTCCTCCATAAGTTTTCCAGTAGTGAACATAATAACCTCCTTTTATTTTCCTCACTAAATCACGTCCCTTTCCTCCATTCTCTCCCTCAATAACGAGTTTTTCCTCTATATTCTCCCTCAATAACGATTCTTTCCTCCATATTCTCCCTCAATCATGTATTCTCCACTAATCTCCCTCATCATAGCATTTCCCTGTAATCTCCCTAAATCAAGAATTCTCTTTAATCTTCCTTAATCTTTAATTTTCTATAATCTCCCTCAATTCTCTATACACTCCCTGAATCACGAGTTCCCAATAATCTTCCTCATAGTCTCTTTATAATCTCCCTCAATCACGAATATTCACCTATAATTATTCATCAAGTACAATAATTTTTTCTCATTATAATTCGCTATAATTACCTGTTGTTTCCTCTCAGTCTAGTCGTAAATCAAGACTTTCTCCCCTACACCATAAACCATTTTCCCCTGGCTTCCTTCCCTAGTTGCCTGGCCTTTCCCTCTCTCTCTCTCTCTCCTTTTCTCTTTGTCCGTGTCTGTCTGTCTGTGTCTGTCTGTCTGTCTCAGTGTCTCATTTTCCTTCTGATTATCACTGTCTCTTTCTCTCTCTCACTGTCTCTTCCTCTTTCTCCCTCCTCTCTCTTTCTCTCTCTCTCTCTCACTGTCTACTTTTCTTCTCCCTGTAACTTTCCATCTGTCCATTACTGTATCGATTTTTCTTCTTCGTCTTCATCTGTCTGTTGCCTTCTGTCACTCCCTTCCTCTCTCTGTCCCTCAAAGCCCTGTCCACTTTAAGTTAGACGGGTGGCCAAGGCAGACGCTACTACCTACACTCGAGCATGAGCATAAAAACTGTTCCCCTGTTGGGTGTACGTCGCCTGGGGGAATTTTTTTGCGTCACAAGGGATACGTGTGTGAACAGCCAAGTCCTGGAATGGCTAGAGAGTATGTGTATCTCTCTCTCTCTCTCTCTCCTAGTACGTGAGGGGTGATGGGGGAGGTGCTGAGGGGAGGGGGGAGACTGGTGCCTTAAGTAGTTGTTATGGGGTGCAAGAGGTGATGGGAGAAGAGGTGTTGAAGGACGGGAAGTGTTGGGGAGGTATTGGGGAGGGGAGGTGTTGGGGAGGGGAGGTGTTGGGGAGGAGAGGTGGTGAGGTAGAGGTGTTGATGGGGGGAAGGTGGTGGTGAGGGTAGAAAGGTGGTGTTGAGAGGGGAGAGGAGGAAATTGATGCCTTAGAGGTGATGAGTAAAAGGGAGTGAGAGGTGTGACGAGGGGTGAGGGGTGAGGGGGGACAGAGGCCACTATCACTCTATTACCAGCCAGCAGAGGAGTGCCGCTCCAGAGAGGACAAAATGTTAAACTGTCAACAAGTTGATTATTACTAATTAGGTGTCAGGAACAGCAAAACATGTTGATGATAGTTTTTCCCATCACCCGAGAAGCCATTAAGAGTCATCATTCGTAATATATATTGTGCCACCTGTGTGTAGAAAACAGTGCGGATATTCAGTACCAACACATACAAGTTAATGACCAAATAGAAGCTTATAAGAAGAATGTAGCTCAGAAAGAAATAACTCACGATAACGATCACAGAAAGGTCAAGGGCCAGAATCGGTCAAACTTTTAATTGTTCAGGGTCTTTGTCTGAACAAAAGTGACAAGTCCAACTAACTGTTACTGTCCGTCTGGCCCCACGAGAGAGGTGACGTCTACTGGAGTCACGTCACTGAAGGAGTACACATTATGTCCTGCTGGTTGCATGCGAGTTCGTCTGACTGTCTCAATTGTATCTCAATTTTCTTGTCATGAGTTTCATCACGAATCATCCTGACCTTGTGAGTCTCCCTGTGGCGTGGTGTTTCACCTTCAACCTGTACATCAAACACGGGACAACCTCGGTGTGTAATGCAGAACCTCTCAATAAACGCCACACACCAATAATCTCTCCCACTATAATTTCTGGAGAAGACCCCAACCAATTCTCTAGCAACTCTGATCACCCAATTGACGTGTTCCAAAGTCTAGTCAGTGGTAATCATACTCGAGGGATGACGAGTCTCCTCAACTACAAAGTCTTGAAGTGAATTATTAGGCGACATCTGGCAGTGTCCTCCAGGAGCTTCATGTAAGTCAAGCAGGTTGGTTACACAGTAAGTCTTGTATCATTAGTTAAGTAATCTACGAGAGTGAACTTAGACACATCACTGAACTACTGTCATCTTTACCCATGATCTATGTAGATGATAGTACACTGAAATAATGAAAAACACAACAGAATCATTTTACTATATATTAGTGAAATATCTTTGACCGTAAAGTTAGTTATGTTTCACAATAAGAGGGATGTGTAGGGATGTGTGCTGGTACGGAGGCCACTATGGTACACACATCCCCTCAGATCACTACTGGGAAAGTTTGCAAGTATGAATGACAACTGGATATGTCAACAAGTGAGATCTTCCTGCCACCGTCAGCAGTAAACTAGCACCTGAATTTGCTTCAAGATACACTCAATGCTGCTGACAGTCAAGACACACTCAATGCTGCTGACAGTCAAGACACACTCAATGCTGCTGACAGTCAAGACACACTACATGCTGCTGACAGTCAAGACACACTACATGCTGCTGACAGTCAAGACACACTACATGCTGCTGACAGTCAAGACACACTACATGCTGCTGACAGTCAAGATACACTCAATGCTGCTGACAGTCAAGACACACTCAATGCTGCTGACAGTCAAGACACACTACATGCTGCTGACAGTCAAGACACACTACATGCTGCTGACAGTCAAGACACACTACATGCTGCTGACAGTCAAGACACTTTACACATACTCCATGTTGCGGAGTCTAGACATACACACCATGCTGCTGACAGTCAAGACACACCCCAAACTACTGACAGTCTAGTCACACACCCCGCGTCTGACAGTCTAATGACACTGAGGGCAAGCTGGCACACTTCCCAGCAGTTTTCATACATTACAGCAGTGATTCCCAACATCCGCTACACTGAAGGTCTGCTAGGAGAATTTTTAGTTCCGTTTTGGGAGTGTGTTATGTTTTGTACGTACATCTGTGTGTGTGTGTGTGTGTTTTGTACCTACGTCTGGCAGCGGATGGAGTGTGTTTGCGTATGAGTGTTTGGTGCGTGGCTAGGAAATCATATGTTTTACCATCTGTAACGTGGTGTTTGACTTGCGGTTCTTTTTTATACTTAAGTGGCTGTGTTTGTGGTCATATATATTTGGTTATATTGTATATTTATTATTAATGTTATTATTATGTTTGTTATTTATACATTTAAACCGTTTACTTGGCTATACGGAATCTCCATAGAGTTTATCATATTAAATACTCTCCACACTCTTCACCATATCTCATATCATCACATTTCTTATTTCACCGATGCACCACACGTCAAACAAAGCCTGAAGGAAGAACACATTACAAGTAATCTTTCTTTCCACAATGAGGTAAATAAAGAGTAAAAAAAAAAAGAAAATAAGAAAAAAAAGTCTTCCTCTCTCTGCGTCAAATCCAATTTCCTGCAACAGCGGCCATGAATGAACTTAATTCGTAAAGAAAACACAAAATTTGCCGAGAAAAATATCATCATTGTGCCGGGTACAGGCTGGAGGCGAGGGGCATATTTATATATATTATATATACTGTATGCTTGAGCCACAGAAGCGCCCTCTTATTTCTCGTATTGCTTCAACAGCGTTTTCTGAACCCGGTTATAAACGATTATAGTTCCACATCTCGCCGTTTGTGTCAGCCTGATAGTCATTTGTGTGTTACTGTTATCGTCTGTGTCAGCTGAGTGTCATTTGTGTGTTACTGTGCCAGCCTGGGTGTCATCCGTGTGTTACTGTGTCAGCCTGGGTGTCATCCGTGTGTTACTGTGTCAGCCTGGGTGTCATCCGTGTGTTACTGTGTCAGCCTGGGTGTCATCCGTGTGTTACTGTCAGCCTGGGTGTCAGTACTCAACACACCCCTACCATGAATGTGTCCCCTTTTTCTAACTATAGTAAAGTTAAAACAAAAAATTAACGTCAAATATTAAAACACGAAACTTCTAATTACCTGACCTTACCTGTAGATGTACTTTAGACACCAGGTAAAGGTAGATTAATTAAGGTACACAATATTTTAACCTCGTCTTTTTTATCCCACTAATTATTGCCAAGTGAACGGTTCAAGTTAATGTAGAACTTCACTACAATTCTGTTGTTATATTTGAACAGTAACCAAACCTAACTAATGAGGTGAGGTGAGGTGAGGTTGAAGTGAAGTTGAAGTGAAGTTAGGTTAGATTAGGTTAGACTATCTTCCATCCCCTGAAAGGAAGCAGCATCACAAGACCACCCTGATCTATATTCAACAGCGTGATGTCAGGGAGCCCCAACCTATTACAGTGTGGCTGACGGGCTCTCACTAACCACGTGTCATCTCTCGTACTCAAAGGAATATATACATATATTTTTTAACTTATTGAAGAGAAACGTCAAAGACCAAGACACAGAAACTAGTCTCTATCACTGTTGGGCTGCCATTATCTTTTGTTTTGAGGGAGAAGGGTGGGTGGGTGGGTGGGTGGGTGGGTATGTGGGGGAGGGCTGGGTGGGTGAGGGAGGGTCGTTTCAGAGAGGAGAATCTATCTCTCTCTCTCTCTCTCTCTCTCTCTCTCTCTCTCTCTCTCTCTCTCTCTGCGTCTGTCTGTCCCTCTGTCTATTCCTTAAGGATTGTGGAGTCAGCTTGTCTGATAACCTGTCAGTGTGTCTGTCCATTCCTGTGGTTTTGTTGAGTCTGTGTTTATCTGTCTACCTGTCTGTCTGTATTTTTTTATGTGTCTGTTCCTGTTGGTATCTAGGGTCTGTCTGTCTGTCTGTCTATAATAAAGAACAGATAATTAGAAAATGAAAACTGAGTTAATCGGACAGAGTTGACTGTTAGCAATGGCATATATTTCTGTCAAGGTCAGAGGAGTCCTTTAAAAGGTCACATCCTGTACCTCCTTCACAAAGTTTTCCCAGCTGATGGATTGCATTCTTCTCTAGTTATACCCGTTGACCCCACCATGTTGGCCCCACCACATGTTGTTGCAAATATTGACCCCACCATGTTGACCCCTAATGTTGGCCCACCAAATATTGACCCCACCACATAGTGGCCCATATTGACCTCACCACATGTGTTACAAATATTGACTCACTACATATTGGCCCCACATATTATTACCACATAATGGCCCACATATTGACCCCACCACATATTGACCCCACCACATAGTAAACCCATTCTTATACATATTCACAGTTCCTCACTTATCTCCTCACTTAATGACTTACCTTTTACCTAACATCATCCACCAGTGTTCCTTACTTCACAACCAGTATAAATAAAGGCTTCCCCCTCCACTACCACGGAGGCGCCATACAAGACGCGCTACCAATACCTCAACGCAGATTATCAACCCCCTAAAACTAACTAATGACAACTGATTATTAATGATCATTGGATACAAAGGTGGGGAGGAACTGGACCCTAACCTGGACTTTGTTGTGAAGGACCCTCTTGATTTATTCTTCCTCTCCTCGTCTACGTCTCTCTCTTTCTCTCTTCCACTCCTCATCTCCCCCTCTCTCTCTCTCTTCCATTCATCTACATTTCTCTCTTTCTCTCATTTATTGGTTTTATATATATTTTCATCTACACAAGATCCACATTTAAGTCCAGTACATAATCTCTCGACCACACAAACACCAGATGCCAGAGTGTCCAACAACCTTGATTAATTGGGTTAGGGTAAATGACCTTAAGTAAAATAGATTAGTTAATTATGTTTGTAGGTGGGGAGGGGGTGAGGGGGGTGAGAGAATGAGGTGAGGGGGGGGTGAGGTCGAGGAGGAGGGTGATTGTGACATTAATGTTAGCTTTGTTAAGAAGTCCAGACAAGGTTATACAATGAGAGAGTGGATAATGTCAAGGAGATAAGATAGATTTGAGGAGTTAATTAAATAGATAGATAGATAGATAGATAGATAGATAGATAGATAGATAGATAGATAGATAGATAGATAGATAGATAGATAGATAGATAGATAGATAGATAGATAGATAGATAGATAGATAGATAATATAGATGCTTAGCTATTGCAATAAAGAGATAAAAAATAAATTCAGTTGATTTTTAGTTATAAGGCGGTGGAGGTATTGACGTACTGTACTGTGAATCCTTATGGCAGGGAGGGAATGTGAACTCAGGGAGGGAATGTGAACTCAGGGAGGGAATGTGAACTCAGGGAGGGAATGTGAACTCAGGGAGGGAATGTGAACTCAGGGAGGGAATGTGAACTCGGGGAGGAAATATGAACTCAGGGAGGGAATGTGAACTCAGGGAGGAAATATGAACTCAGGGAGGGAATGTCATGTGAGAGTCGTCCTGCAGTGATAAAAACACAAGGTGACCGGAAATTGGTTGTTAGCTGTGTCAGTGATGATTAATTGGTGTGTGTGTGTGTGAGTGGAAGGTACTGAGAGGGTTCTTGTGCATGTGAGAGGTGCTGAGAGGGTTCTTGTGCATGTGAGAGGTGCTGAGAGGGTTCTTGTGCATGTGGGAGGTACTGAGAAGGTTCTTGTGCATGTGAGAGGTGCTGAGAGGGTTCTTGTGCATGTGGGAGGTACTGAGAGGGTTCTTGTGCATGTGAGAGGTGCTGAGAGGGTTCTTGTGCATGTGGGAGGTACTGAGAGGGTTCTTGTGCATGTGAGAGGTGCTGAGAGGGTTCTTGTGACATGATGATGATAACAAACTACCTAAATATTAACCAGCCCCCTCAGCTTAATTTATCAGAAGATTAATGAAACCTAAAACTAACCTAACCTAACTCTAACCTAACCTAAAGCTAACCTAACCTAAAGCTAACCTAACCTAAAGCTAACCTAACCTAAAGCTAACCTAACCTAACGCCCTCCCCAGGTGATATAAGTCGGGGGTCTCATCTTCAACTGCTCCTGTACTAGTAGTCTCCCTTTGATAACTCTTGACTGCTGAGTCACTATAAATATCACAGGAGAAATATTTGAAGGGTGTTTGGAAGGCCTTACATGCCCCTGACCACGTGGCGACATCTGTTCACACTCCAAACACGTGCACAGAATTTATGAGGCATTATAGTTCTAAACGTTATGTAAAAAAAAATACGTAGTTTTTGTCGAGATGTATAGAAAGCGAGTGTGTGTGTGTGTGTGTGTGTGTGTGTGTGTGTGTGTGTGCAGGCATGCGTGTGTGTGTGTGTGTGTGTGTGTGTGCAGGCATGCATGTGTGTGTGGTAATCACGCTATTCATACAATATATATCCTTTACAAATTTGGACACACCCACACGAAGAAACCGTATTTACCAAAAAAATGTGACCTCTTTTGTGTTTGTTTAATGTTGAATGAAATAAAAAAATGATATTTATTTGTACTGAACAATATATATATATATATATATATATATATATATATATATATATATATATATATATATATATATATATATATATATATATATATATATATATATATATATATATATATATATATATATGTGTGTGTGTGTGTGTGTGTAAGGTATAACTCCCTCCCTTGTGACAGTAAACGACGTCTTAAATTAAACAGTAAATTTCACCATTTATGAAACTTATTTTTCGTGAACTATGACAAACAAACAAAGCTTATCTGTAGAGAACTTGCAAAAACGTCCTGTGTGTTGTGAGGCCTTAACAGATTACTGTCCATATTTGACACACAAGCACAAATATACATGAACATGCATACACATGCACACACACATGGAAACACACACACATGGAAACACAAAAACATGCACGCACACAGAAGAATCGTTCACCAACACAGTTATGGTCCAACAATCTGGGTGGTGGAATTGTGAGTCACCAATTTATTAATAACTCATGGTAAAAACTGGCCATGTTACGAGGGTGGAGAGAAAAAATAATTTATAGAGAATTTTTTGTCACAAAACAAATTAGAGCGTGATAAATAATACTAAACTACGGATAATAACACAAAATATAAAATGCTTAAAACAAAATTAAATACATTAAAATTAAAAATATATTAAAAGTTTTAATATAATGTGATAAAAGTGACAGCGAACTACAAAGCGTAATTTCTGACTAAATTTAGGAAATGTTGTTAAATATTAAAAGTAAAACCTATACAATCAACTCAGATTAAAAGAAAAAAATATGAATACAATCATTTTGTTTTAATCTCGGGAAACGCACAACAGACAGACAGACAGACAGACAGACAGACAGTGCTGTACCGAGAGTGACGCTCTTAGTTAACAGCTTATACCAAACTCTTTACAACCTCTGTAACTGATCTCCTCTCCCTTACTCCTGGAATATTCTCCTGTGTTACCTTTATTAATATTTATGCAATTTAAAGCAACCGACATAAAAAATTCATGGTAGCTGTGTTGCGATCAAGGGGAGGGGAGGTCTGTAAGATACAACCTAGCCTGGTAATTAGATCCATGAGGTCAGGTGAGAAACATTATTACAGTCAATCAGTCAGTTAGCTGGGTGCTGGGGTGGGTGTGTGTGGTGAAAGTGGTGGGTGTGTGGTAGAGGTGGTGGGTGTGTGTGAGGTGATGGTGTGTGGTAGAGGGGTGGTGGGTGTGTGGTAGAGGGTGGGTGGGTGTGTGGTAGAGGGTGGTGGGTGTGGTAGAGATTGGTGTGGGTGTGTGGTAGAGGGTGGTGGGTGTGGTAGAGGGTGGTGGAGTGTGTGGTAGAGGTGGTGGGTGTGTGGTGACAGAGGGTGGTGGGTGTGTGGTGGGGTGGTGGGTGTGTGGTAGAGGGTGGTGTGGGTGTGTGGTGGGGTGGTGGGTGTGTGGTGGGGTGGTGGAGTTATTGGTAGGGGTGCTGGGTGTGTGGGGATGGTGGGTGTGGTAGATTGGTGGAGTGTGTGGTGGAGAGATTGGTGGGTGTGTGTGGGGTGGTTTAGATTGTGTGGTGGGGGTGGTGGGTGTGTGGGGTGTTAGATTAATGTGGTAGAGATTGAATTGGGTGTGTGGTAATGGGTGGGTGTCAGGACATAATATACTATAGTATCTCGATGCTAAAATCCAAAGTCATTTCACCCTACAGACCTTGTACATGTTCACATATTTACAAGCGTTGAGACACACACACACACCTTTCTCACATCTCCCTGAATCTCCCTCAGTTGTTATCTCCCTAAAACTAAGTCCATAATTATTTCTTCCTGGCCACAATACATCTCCTTCCTTCTCCTCCTTCCCGTTTAATCCTGCTCCGATAAATGGCCGTCTTCTATAGGATTATTACGCCCTTCTTCCATCTGACTACACAGTACAGGTATCAAGTCTTCCTTCCTCTAGTTTCCATTACAAATTCTCCCACAGCAACCCCCACCCGCCCTCCAGACGCGTTACTTCAACCCTTGTGTAATTATTCATATTATTTCCATATTTACTCTAGCAGGAGGATGAACCCTCCCCTCCGCCATGCATATTTACCCTCCTACACCAAGGAACATGAGGGTCTTGCTGCTCACCGTACACAGGTCACCGCTGACACATAAAGCACTCTTGTCTGCCGTCACATTTTGATTCTACCTCAGAAATATTTCCTTGTTATCTAAATACTGATGACACATTTTCTCAGGTCTTAATTCTTAATTTTTTTTATTATTCAATTTTTCATATCCAGAAAGAAAATCAATTACTTCACAATGCACAACCATCATTCTCTGTCCCATAAGTTAATAAATTCACCATCAAACTAAAACAACAGCGATAATTTCTGAACTCTACAGGCACGACGAACTAATGCTATCACACAGTACCTGGCTGGCTGGTAACTCAGGTGATATGTCTAAACCAAAACAGCAGTTCTAGTAACAATGACTTTAACCTTCAACCCAGTGACTACAAAAGCACAAGGCAACTTCCTCTGTCCATGGGAGGGTACAGTACCTTATGGTTATCTGTGTTATGGAATGGAAACCAAAATTATCTCAAGTAATACCAACTTTGACTGAGTGACCTTATATAATAAACTTACTCTCCCACAGCGTTACGTTCTGTATCTGTACTCAATATCAGGTTCATCAAAACATGACGACTCCAGTTACTGTTCGCCGACCGAAAGTTTAACTCACACATTACAATTATACGTTTTGTTTTTACGGACATAAAAGTACAGCCTGAAGCACTAAAACACACACTGTCTCGTATAGAAACTTAACTGAGTTTTACAGTAGTTAACAGTACTGTATCGGACAATGATTCAACCTTCTCTACATAGACCTTAAGAGGCCAGCGAGCATTAAGAAGAGAACAACCACTACCTGGTTACACCTGCCTAAGCCCTCCGGGTGAGCAGCTATTGTGCAGGAATTTGTTTCATGATTATTGGAAAAAAATCCAAAATTTTCTAAAGCAACACAAAAATGGACCTGGGCTAGTACGGTAACGTGAGTGGTGTCAAATAAATAATTCAAGTAAAACGAAAAATTATATATTCTTTTATTATTACGGTTATTTTTTCCCCGAGAAAAACTGCATTTTTTTGTAATATCTCATCGGTATTATTTATGTAAAATGAAAGAGGCACTTAACTGCACAGTGACGCTGCCTGGTAGAGTAATTAAAAGTTTGAATAGTTTTTCTAAGGTAAAGTAAAACCAACTTTCTCGTGCTCTTAATTGTGTTAATATCACGAATTTCTTTGAATTCCACAAACTTTTACAGCAATGTGTTGTTTAAATAATTCACAGGAAGAAGATAGTGGAGGAACATTTACTAGTTGTTAAAATACTTCAGTTGGGTCTATAAGGCTTTACTTGGTTGAGTAGAACACTTCCAGCACAAGAGACACAGTGTGAGGTGCTTTCTCCCCCACCAACTCACATGGATCGTGAACTTTTAATGTGATGAATGACTCCTGGCGACTTGATTACTATTTTTACCAACAAACTACATCTCACACCCACCGGCTGTATTAAAGACTAAGATAAAGTTGTTGACAATATCTCCCACGTGACCTGCTGTTGTATTACCCGTAAATAAACTAAATATCAATGTTAGATTAAACGTAACAAGGCATTCACCATATACGAAACATAAAAGAGGACTTAAAATTGACCTTTGTGGGACACCGAGGACAGTACTGACAACCTGACCTGAGGCTTGATGGGGGACGAACTTTATAGCCACCAACGAGGGAGAGTAAAGGAGCCTTCCAGATGTGGTAAGGAACATCATCATACTCGGGAGGGAGGAGCAGTAATGGGAGGGAAGAGTAGTAATGGGAGGAAGAGTAGTAATGGGAGTAATGGGAGAGAGTAGTAACGGGAGGGAAGAAGCAGTAATGGGAGGGAAAGAGCAGTAAGGGGGAAGAGCAGTAACAGGAGGGGAAAGAGCAGTAACAGGAGGAAGAGCAGTAGCCAGGAGGGAAGCAGTAACAGGAGGAAGAGCAGTAATGGGAGAAAGCAATGTAACAGGAGGGAAGAGCAGTAACAGGAGGAAAGAAAAAGGCAGTAATGGGAGGGAAGAGGAGGGAAGAGCAGTAACAGGGAGGGAAGAGCAGTAATGGGAGGAAGAGCAGTAGTAACAGGAGGGAAGAGCAGCAGTAATGGGAGGGAAGAGCAGTAACAGGAGGGAAGAGCAGTAATGGGAGGAAAAGAGTAGTAACAGGAGGAAAGAGCAGTAATGGGAAGAGCAGTAATGGGAGGAAGAGCAGTAACAGGAGGGAAGAGCAGTAATAGGAGGAAGAGCAGTAATGGGAGGGAAGAAGAGCAGTAACAGGAGGGGAAGAGCAGTAATGGGAGGAAAGAAACCTTGATAACAGGAGGAGAAGAGCAGTAATGGGAGGGAAGAGCAGAAGGGAGAGTGGTAACAGGAGGGAAGAGCAGTAATGGGAGGGAAAGAGTAGTAATGGGAGGGAAATGGGAGGGAAGAGCAGTAACAGGAGGGAAGAGCAGTAATGGGAGGGAAGAGCAGTAACAGGAGGGAAAGAGCAAGAGCAGTAATGGGAGGGAAGAGTAGTAACAGGGAGGAAGAGCAACTAATGAGGAGGAAAGAGCAGTAATGGGAGGGAAGAGCAGTAATGGGAGGGAAAGAGTAACAGGAGGGAAGAGCAGAGGGAAGAGCAGTAACAGGAAACAGGAGGGTAACAGAGGAAAGAGTAACAGGAGGGAAGAGCATTAACAGGAGGGAAGAGCATAACAGGAGGGAAGAGCAGTAACGGGAGGGAAGAGCAGTAACAGGAGAGGAAGAGCAGTAACAGGAGGGAAAGAGCAGTAACAGGAGGGGAAGAGCAGTAACAGGAGGGGAGGGAGTAACAGGAGGAAAGAGCAGTAACAGGAGAGGGAAGAGCAGTAACAGGAGGGAAGAGCAGTAATGGGAGGGAAGAGCAGTAACAGGAGGGAAAAGAGCAGTAATGGGAGGAAGAGCAGTAACAGGAGGGAAGTAACAGGGAGGGAAGAGCAGTAACGGGAGGGAAGAACAGTAACGGGAGGGAAGAGCAGTAACGGGAGGGAAGAGCAGTAATGGGAGGGAAGAGCAGTAACGGGAGGGAAGAGCAGTAACGGGAGGGAAGAGCAGTAACGGGAGGGAAGAGTAGTAATAGGAAGGAAATAATTCTCCTGCTTATATTAACAGCGAGACAAAAGGTTAGGACTCTCAATGTTCTTCACAACGAGACAAAGTTCCGTGAGACAAACAAGAGATTTAAGAGTTTAACAATGACTTAATAGAAACATATGTCTTGAGGCTCACCTGGGGAGTAGGGTGCGTTATGGCTCCTTGAGTAGCTGTTAACTCGTACTTACCTGTAAAAAGATGATTGAGTTAGACTAATGCCTTCCACGTTACTTATCGGCTACCACTGTTCAGTTTACAGCAGGATCCATGGCAGAAGCAATGTGTTGTAGTTTATACCAAATAAACAAATAAACTTATTCAATATTCATAAAATAATTATATACATGTGTGTGTTCTCTGTATGAGGTGCATGTTTTTAAATTCAGTAGAAGCTTTAATCAACAGAGACCATTCCCTAATACACAACAAAAAATGAGAGGTAACAGATGATTGGTTATTCTGATTTAAGGGAAAAGCAGATAATATTTTAAGTAAATTAGTATTATAAAAGCAAACTTAAAAATGCATGAAACTTCCTCACTGAGAACAGAATTAATCTCAATCACCACAAACTATGCAGGTACAAAATTAGAAAAGCACCAGTTCAATATTACACAGCACGTAAGTCTTAAAACACCTGAATATCTTTCTGTAATGTTAACACTAAAAGAACATACCAGGCATATATGTATCTCAAAATCACACCTTAAGACTTCTAGAAACCAATCATGAATTCCTGGTAAGGCTTGTCTGCTGTGGTTACTCTATTTCAGGATGACTCAGCAGAGCAAATAGTTTCAATACAACACCACCAAACTATCAATAATTGTTTCAAAGTCAAAGAATCAGAGATATAACACCATGGAACCTTCTGATACCTCACTCATCAGAGAATTTTCAGATTTCCATAAAACACGAAAAAATTTCAAGAGGTCAAAATTATTATGTTTTTATCATTTAATCTTATACAACCCCTTCATAAGTTATTGAAATGAATACATACAATATTACTGAAGCCTTTATCAACCAACAGATAGTTAATACCATCCACACTATAGCCACGGTGGGGGGGTTACCGCTTTACATTCATGGTTCTTGGCTTTCCACAAAATCTGGTCAACATACAAGGGTAATACTGACCTCCCGTGGTGACACTGGATGAATGAATGTTTTACTTACCAAGTTGGATGGCGTCCTTACTCAATCCCAGGTAGTATTTGTCCTCGTTACTTGAGCACCCAGCAATGGTGGTTGATCAGCTCCCAAAAGCCAAGATACACACAATGTCCTTAGTCCAACAGCCTGCAACATTATACCCATTAGATACTTTATACTACATCTTTTAATGCCTGTCTACTCTGTGTTTTTGTTTGAACTGTTACATACTAACTTGCAAGGAAAGGTTTACTTCCCTTGGAGTGCAAATTCTGAGGATGAAATACAGTACTGTGATGTGTATCTCTTAAAATTCCCCCCCAAATCTGCCATTTTTTCTGGGTTTGGGAGCAAATTCTGTGGATGAAATAATACGCAATTTTCAGAAAATTCTGAAAAACTCTTCCCAGTACCCGGAAAAATTCTGGGGATGTGGAATTTTCCGGATTTGAGTTGTCTCATAACTGGAAAATCTCTCATCCCTGGAAGAGCTCTGCACCAATTATTCCGGCTAATGGGGACATCACTATCACTGTATTAGACGGCAAGCCTCTCATGCGGATCATGTTACTCCGAGATAATGGTGTACTTGATAGCTAATTTCTCACACTCAAAAGATACCTGGTCTGGATCACCCATACACTCCCTTGAGAAATACTCTCACTAACCCTAGCTAACTCTAAATTTAATATAATGTGAATAGGGTCACACGATTAAGTGAAATATATATGTTGTATTACCTGTGTCATATGAATGATTCTTCAGTGGACACCTTACAGTATGTTTGTACCTGATGGTGGTGGTAGTGGAGGCCATAACATCACGTATGGTCGTGTAAAATGTATAGCCTCTTCACATGGTCAACAGCCATTCTACCTGAAACAATGTACATATGATTAATCTACAACACTGCTCTCCCTACTTTGGAACATAATTGCACAATATTAAAGGATCAAATGAACATTAAGCATTGCAACATATTTCACCCAATGATTAGACAAACTAACATTACCTGGGTGGGTTAGGTTAGGTTAGGTTGTTATTCAGGTGGAATATGCAGGGCTGTCTAATCTTCACATGACCCAATTTAACTACAGGTAACATTATACTATTAAACACTGCACAGGGAAGGAAGTCTTGTACCCCTGTAACTAAGGTTCCTCTGGGTAACTTTAAACAAGGTACTGTACATGTATATAATTCTCTTGGTCAGAATTCTCTAGTTCATCTCCCTAATAAGTGCACATATACTTTATTTTATTATCACCAATGCCCTTTAGACAATGACATTTGAAAAAGAGAGGAAAGTATTTTATGAAATTCTCATTTGAATCGATATCACTCTGATTAATCCCTTCCACTGATGAATATTTGATGCTACTATATCTTGCTGTCTACACTGATATCTCAAGCCTAACCTGACCTGACCTGACCTGACCTAATCTAACCTGACCTGACCTGACCTAATCTAACCTGACCTAACTCAAACTAACAACCTATTAGAAAACTTTAAAGAGTGTAATATTATAGAACAGGTGCTAGCATTAAGGAGCCAAATTAGGAAATGTTTGAAAAGGGGAAAAGTTCTTCAATTTATCAAGCACGTCCCAAAAATGGCAGAGGAATACTTTATGTCAAACCAAAAGATCATCAAGAACCTAACCTAACAATTCTCAAATATATAAAATACATGTCTAACCTAACTAGAGAAACCAGAAGGACCTGACCTAACCTTCTATTCGGGATGCATCCCCTGGTGTGTAAGCCTAACCTAATCCAACAAGACAAGAAACAAAACAAAGGAACCTAACCTAACCATACCATTAACAACACAATTCGCCAATATGGCTGCCGTACCTACAGTATATCCTGTACGAAAGTTTCATCACGCAAAACGGATTCCGGTGAATTTTCAGTCATGCACCGGTCTTTCTGTTGCTGTTATTAATATGTATTTCGTAATGCTTAGACAATTCTAAGACATTTTTCTTCTATGATATTTCCGCCGGAAATTAAGAATAACCGAGATATTAATTATCAATAATATTAGATTTCCTCAGTCAGAAGTGATTTGTTTACATCTGATACTGGTCTTTCTTTTGATATTATAAATATGTTTTTACTTTGGCATTTGATGAGTTTCGAACGAATTTGATATTCATTTCCGCCGGAAATCACAAATTTTTGAGACCCCCCAACAATCTTAACGGAAAAAGTTGAAATTTTTTCCTCTCGAATAAATCACAGACAAAATACCAACCAAACCCTAACCTAACCTAACCTAACCTAACCCCCCTTTGTTCATGCCCTCCCATTTTGGACAAAAACTCTTGCCCAATAATAAGTCTCGTATCACAATAGCCACCCCCGCATAAGACCTCCGCTAGATGTAAACAAATCATGGCGACAATTGAGGAAATCTAATAATATTGAAAAATTAATATATCGGTTATCCTTAATTTCCGGCGGAAATATAGAAGAAAAATATCTTAGAATTGTCTAACCATTACGAAATACATAGTAATAACATCGAGAGAATGACCGGTGCATGACTGAAAATTGACCCGGATTCCTCATGCACTTTGTGTCATTTTCTCGACGTTAGAAAGCTTTTATCATATATCTCTCATCTATCACACTCCCAAGTTGACCAACACTCATCTGTAATTTGTTTTCTATTCCCATGCGTGTGAAGAACACTTTGAGGCAGTTTATGACACATGTGAATACTTGATACCATGAAGCTTGCTTATTCATGCCTCGAGAGCAACAAGAATTTTGAGAAAGTTGGAGTTTTAAGTTACAGCTTGAGTTTCCTCCCCTAGAGAAGAATAGCCGAGGCTTCTTCAGATTGACTAACACTGTCTTATTCCTACGAAATAACCTTGATTACTTTGGTCGTGTTACTGTCTTGTTCTTTACGACATACCTTAGTTTGTTATGTACGTCAAGATTCACTTTTTTAATATAAGTAAAATAAATGATGAACATAATCAAAAAGTATATAATTTAATTTAAATAAAATTTACATAGTGAACGAGAATGATGACTCGAATACAGATGTTGGTGCTCCTGAACCTTGGAAACCCTGAGGCTTTAATGTTTATTAAACCCCTCGTTCGAAACACTTTACATTTAAACCCTGACGTCATCCGTGTCTCAACGCACTCTCAGGCAACTGTTGAGAAAATTGCTGTTTTGTATATTGTATTATTCGGTTTATTCACTAATAAACTACATTAAACAAATAAACCTAATAGGCAATTATCTTAACATGTTACACTCGTCAGCATATGACGAATGATTTTTTTAATAGTTTTGTTTTCAAATCAACGCTTTTAAACACAACTGCTCGGCGGCTCTACCACCGTGAGTCATAACCCAAGTAAATGTGAACAAACTACTGTACCTATAACCTTACCCAGCCTAACAGGTTATGATCCGGCCTAACCATACACTGTTTAAAAAATCTTATACAATTTACAGAGATTCTGTATATATTTTTACATAAAATATCTGCTGAATTAACAGATTGTTGGAAGTTATTGGAAGCTCCAATAACTTGTCCCTGAATACGAATTCACAACTTTCGATTAACAGCAGGTACCTACTTTACTGCTAGGTGAACAGGGACCAAGGGGACTAGGAAGAGTGTCCAAGCAACTTCCGCCGGCCCGGGCATCGAACCCGTGACATCTTGCTTGCGAGGCAAGAGCTGTACCACTCCACCAGCACCCCCCCCCCCCATGTGGTGATGTGTCGCTCTTTGAAATAATGTAAACAAACTCGGACATACGACGACCGTGAAGCACAAACAGCCGCCAACCACATATTCAGTAACTACATACAGAAATAACAGCATTAACATACAATTCTAAATGCTCTTTGCATCATGAAGTGTATATAGTATGATAAACTGTCAGTTTATATTGATAATTAAACAAATTGAAACAGAGAAAGAGAGTGTCTGAAATATTTTACAGACCAAAAAAAGTAATTCAAATTACTACGTTTTCCTGGTCGGAAATATAGAAGAAACATGGAAAAAATACTGAATTTTCTACTTAATCTTACACAAGAATAAAGGAAACTGCAGCTCCTACTTACATCCAATCATTGTCACCCATATATCAGTGAAATCTCAATTTGAAACTTTCCACTTTAACTGAGGATACGATGCTGTGACTCACACTATCATGTTCCACTCAGCTGTACCGAACCAACGTTTACCTATTTCCTGCCTGGATTATTAAATACCTCCTATCTATATCCCTCATTACGACTTCTGTGTTGATTTCATGACTCAATTACATTATCTATATCGGTTTTAATTAATCCCGTCATCTCTCTCTACACTTGGATCATGTCGCCTCTCACTCTGTCTCAAGGAAATACAGCTTCAATTTTCTCAGCTATATTCACAAGAAAGATCCCTAATGTTCAGCATTAACTTTGAACAGAATCTATATCCATTTTTTAGTGCGGTGACCCAAAGTGAACAGAATAACCCGAGTCTTACTAAGTTGAGAAATAACTTATGTTTTGCCCTAAATCTTTTTACATTGTTGAGCAGATGTCTAATGCCTCCGCTCTCTTTTCCTGGTCTTAGAACTTTACAATTCTCTACAGAAACTACATTTTTCATTTTTCACTCAATACAAAAAGATTATTTAGACCTTCCTACAATTCTCTTGACTCGCCTGACCTGACCTGACCTAACTTGACCTGCCCCGTCACACAAACTCCCGCCACAACTTCCACTTGACTGCCTTTGTGCGATTTCATCTTTCCAGTTCCTCGGTGGATGTGAGGATTTTTACTCTCTGGGTTTGCTTTGAGCAAGTTGTTTTCCCCGAGTCCCTCCCTCCAATACCTGGCCCACAGCACAAAATAAGAGTGTCGGTCATTTTTGTGGAGAAGTTGGCTTTGTGGAGGACTGACACACGGTCATTTGTTGGATTGAAGCTGACGGTTAGTGGAGCTGCTTCTGTGGAGTCGACACTGTGGAATCGATGCTGTGGAGTCGACGCTGTGGAGTTAAGGTTATGGAGTCGATGCTGTTCTCTTGATAATATTTGAGTCGACGCTGTGGGATCGATACTACAAGTCGACGTTGTTGATTCAAGGCTGTGAAGTTATACAGTAACTTACTATCATCATAATAAACGTGAAGTTGTCTTGGTTTGTCTGACAGTCAGGAGGTTTTCACACAGTCTGGACATTTATTTACATCAAGTGATCAGAATGTTTACGTCGCTTACAAACTGAGTACTGTGCACCCTAAACAATCAGGTAAATTAATTACTGTCCTTCAGGTAAACTTTGTTAGCCATTTCGAGTGATATAAATCCTGCCTGATGACCGAATGACTGAGGGAGTAACTGACTGACTGATCGAGGGACTGGCTGACTGATCGAGCGACTGACTGACTGAGAGAACGTTCCTTTAACCATCCAGCACTGTTAGGTATAGATAATCCCCACTAAGCTTCACATCTACATTTAATCTCAAGTAAGATCCAGGAGCTTAACGTCAGCTAATGGAGGGGACTCACTAATCCACAGAGACGGACCTCACTAATCCACAGAGACGGACCTCACTAATCGGACCTCACTAATCGGACCTCACTAACCCACAGAGACTGGAACATAAGCTTAACTAACCAACCAGCCCCAAAGTAAACAAACTGAATACCAACTAAATCTCCCTAACGCCTGAACCTAACCTAACCTAACCCAGTTTAACTCACCCCAAAGCCGCGAGTTTATTATGGAAATTGACGTCGTGTTCCACAGTCTGATAGTTTGGTTCCAGCTAATGTTACAACTGAGAATAACAGACTAAAAAAAAAACCACACACACAACAACGCTACAATTTTTTTTATCTGTTTAAATTGTCTTTCTCACTTGTTATCACCTAGATTTAACGAAGCGAAATGTTAAGCTTAGATGATAAGGATAAGCCAAGCCACGAATACAAGCCGTGTCAGGTTAACGTAAAGACTTTCAGAAAGGTGTAATGTAGTGTATGAAGCTATGATGATACGAACTGTAGGTGGTGAAGGAAGGTGATGGTGTGTATGGTTGGTGCTGAGTGATGTGAATATTGATCCTAACGTGACCAAAACAAGACCATTCCTGATGTGTGAGAAACATCCATCACTTAGGTTAGGCAAGGCGGTAACTGTACTGGCTAAATAGAGTTGAAAATCAATATACTGTATTTTGTGGGTGAATAATGACGGTAGTGTGGAGACAAAGGGAGAGTGTGTGTGTCGCTATGGTGTGGTGATGGTGGTATAGTGTGGACATGGTGTGGTGATGGTGGTATAGTGAGGACATGGTGTGGTGATGGTGGTATGGTGTGGTGATGGTGTTATATAGTGAGGACATGGTGTGGTGATGGTGTTATATAGTGAGGACATGGTGTGGTGATGGTGGTATAGTGAGGACATGGTGTGGTGATGGTGGTATGGTGTGGTGATGGTGTTATATAGTGAGGACATGGTGTGGTGATGGTGGTATAGGACATGGTGTGGTGATGGTGGTATAGTGAGGACATGGTGTGGTGAGGGTGTTTTTATCTATCTATCTATCTATCTATAGTGTTACCATGACAACCGGGATATACCAAGACAGAACTATCATGGTTATACAGAACTGAGAGCCACACATTAACTAAGCTGTCAGGGCAGTATGACACGGAACTCTGTCATCCAAGGAGAGTGACTGTGCGTCTCGCCCTCGTCCTCCTGAAGGTAGACGGATGATCCTACCGTCTGTCTTTATGCCCGGAAAATAGTTGGTCAGGAAAATGATGATAATGGGTGAGTAAATTACAGCGATGGAGGGACATGCAAGCACCTCCCTCCCTCCCTCCCTACTATTCTTTTCTTCCTTTCCTTCTTCTTCTCCTTCTCCCCTTCTCCTGTCTCGCCATCATCATTATTCTCTTCTTCCCCTCCTTTCTTTCTTTTGTCCCCTATCCCCTCTCCTCTTTTTTTTTCTCGCTAGCATCTTTCCAATCTCCTCTTGTCCTTCCCATGCATCATCTTCCTTCCCGCTACCCATTCTGTCTATTATCTTCTCTATCCCTCCTCCTTCCTCATCCCCTCTCTCTACCCCCCCCTCCTCCCGCCTCACCCTCTTCCCCATCTCTCTCTCCTTATCTCTGCCCTCTCACCTCCTCCCAAACCTATACCACTCTTCCTTCTCCTTTACCCTCCCTATCTCCTCCTCTCCCCCACTCTCTTCCTCTCAACCTTACCTACGTCCCTCCTTTTCTCCCTCACCCCCTCCTGCACTCCCCACCCCCCACCTCCTCTGCTGGTCGAACACGAGAAAGATTTAATCCGGGTCTGGAGGGGGAGGGGGCCGGGGCATGGAATCAAACTTGTGTTCCGTCAAAGTGCTGATTTAGTCCAAAAGTCGCGAATCACTGGTAATGGCTGGCAACTCTGTCATTTACTGCAATTAGTTCTTTTTCATGATTTTGGAAGTTGTCAGTCGCTAATTGTGGCATTTATTTTAGAAAGTGAAGCGTGGTTTTTTTTTTTCTTTTCTTTTAGCTTTTGAGGCAGATAGACATATACTGTTTTTTGGTGTGTGAATGATGGAGAGAGAGAGAGAGAGAGAGAGAGAGAGAGAGAGAGAGAGAGAGAGAGAGTATTAACACAACTAAGAAACTGATACGAGTATGAATTTTTTTTCTCCTCTCACATCTGTTCTCCAATTATGTTGTTTATCTCTTAATGTTAGGTAAATAATTCTCATTCCCTTTCTCTTCTTCTCCTTTCCTTATCTCTCTCTTTCTCTCACTTTCAAAGCTTCCTCTATCCTTTCTTACATCCTCCTCCCCATCTCCTTTGATCCTTCTCCTATTTTTCCTTCCCAATTTATACTCCCACCATTTCCTTCTCCCCATTCCTCATCCCTCACTCATCCTCCACTCCTCCCCTCTCCCGTCTCCTACCCCCTCTCTCGTCTCCTACCCTGTCTCCCTTCACGTTACCTGGGAGACCCTTGACGGCTCTCCTGGGATTTCGACTCTCAAAAATTCTTACCTTTAATTATTCCTCTGGACAGGTGGGGGATGACGGAATGCAGGTAATTACGCCAGAGTCATTAAGGTTTCGAAGCGATTTTGATCACTTTATACAGATCAGTCTGACTCCATTCCAATATTGATAGAGTTAAAGGGAAGATCGTTTGCTACAGTCCTTTCACACACACACACACATAAGCTTTAAATCTTGACCTTGACTGTCTCAGTGTCATCACTTCCGGGAGGGGGGTTACCTGGTCGTCTAGGTCACCTCGCCGCGCACCTGAGAATATTTAAGGAATCCCTAATGACCTGTAAATGCTCGCTGGATCGATTAGAGACGTCTATTGAGAGGTGGTGGGGTCGGTCACCCTTCTCTCACACACACACACACACACACACACACACACACACACACACCAGACTACACGAACTAAAAGCTTGACACATTCATTTTTTCCACTAATTGGAAAAGCGAGAACGAATTTATCTGGATTACATACACTATGCCATAGAGATGAGTTTTTTTAAATGTTTCGTTCATTCATTTCGCCTCACAGCTGAACAAGTGAGAATCCATCTATCTGACTCATTTAACCTACGACAAAAAAAAAAGATGTTTCTCAAAGGTTCCTACGTTGATTTTTTCCCTTCGCGTAGTTGGAGATACGAGAACTCATCTGTCTTGCTCACTTAAACTACGGCAGAAACATAACTGCTAAAAACTACGTCAAAACTGTACCGTATCTAGATGTGTCCTCTCTCATGCTCAGTTACGGGGGGAAGAATTAACAGTACGAGTAATTTACGATTAATTGAGAATCGTCAGCCGGCCATGGACTGCTTTAACCTGGAGACGAGACGCGGTGGGCGAGTAATTATGGACCATCAGTCTTCGTTAAGGAACATCCGTGCCTGAGTGAGCGTCCAGCCACCACCACCACCAGCAGGAGGAGGAGGAGGAAGAAGAGGAAGAAGAAGAAGAGGAGGAGGAGGAGAGGATTTAAGACCCGGGGAAACACTCAACATCACACGTCGACAGGAATGAATGGTGATCGTCAAGAGTTGTTAACATCTTGAGTCTTCCAGCCATATTTAGGTCAGGTCAGGTCATGGCAGGGCAGGTTAGTCTCGTCATTAATTTAACGTTAACGGAAAGAAATGACTATCGTAAACACCTCCTCCCCCCTCCCTCGGTCGCTGACGTAAATCTCTCTCTCTCTCTCTCTCTCTCTCTCTAATCCTTCATTCACTCCATTCTTCTTCCTCCTCGGCATTCCCCTCTCCCTTCACCCATCCATTCTTTGCCTTATACAGGGTGTCTCATAGGTCGTACACCATAGGAATATCACACACCCTGTAACATTAGTATTCCTATGGCGCACGACTTATGAGACACCCTGTACAACACCTTATTTACCACCCTACCTTTTATCTTCTATCTATTCATAATTCTATCACTTTTACATCTCCTCTCTTTATCAAGTTTCCTTATTCTCTCCACATACTCCTCTCAACCATATAATAATTCCTATCACCTCTAACAAATAAAAAAAAAACCCACAAACAACTACATTCCCACCATTAACTAAATAATACACAAAACACAAAAACAACTGAAAGAAAATCCCCACCAAGTTAAGACATTGATAATACGATAAAAGCCCCAACCATTCAGACATTTCGGTAAACATAGGGAAAACTTAGGTTGAGAAAAGTTTTGATAAATTTCCCAGACCAAAAGTTTTCCCTTAGAAATGTTGGGGTCGTTAGTTCTGATTTATATACGATTTTTCTTCTTTGTTCTGTGACTTTGTCTTGAGTTTTAACGGACTAATTGTAATCCTATTTTTTCTTTCTTTCTTTCTTTCCCCGATGATAAATGTGTTAAAGACCAGAAAGAATTGATGATTGAAGGAAGAATAAAGAAGGGAGAAATTGTAGCGAGGATTTTTGGTTTATTTTGAAAGTAAGAATCATGAAGTTTTAATATTAATAACAACAATACTACAACAAAAGCAACAACAACAGCTACTGCTACTACTACTACTACTACTACTACTACTACTACTACTACTAAAGTCCGTATTTCTCACCATGTAGTACTGTCAGCAGAGTCCGTGTTTCTCACCCCAATAGAGTTCTCAGCATCCAGACCTTTGTTAAAACATCAATAACTTTAATTTAAATCATCCTTCATTGTCCCATTAGTAGTTATATCCGCTGCCACAGACCCCAGACCCATCACCCTATCTCCCTTCAAGCCTATCTCTCTCTCTCCCTTGTTTATTTATCTCTGTCTCTCTCTCCATCTCCCTTTTATTTCTCCCTATCCCTCTCCTCAATCTCTCTCTCTACCTTGTTTATTTATCCCTTTCTCTGCTTTATATATTCCCCCTTCTCTCCCCCTGTTAATTCTCCCTTTCCCCCTATTCATTCCATTCACTTAACTGCTGCCATTAACTCCATCATACCACCCACTCATTCACTAACAGTCGTGTAGTTCACCCAGTTAGCTTGCAGTTAACACGTCATTCATCATCCAGTTACAACTTGTATGTGTTCCCAGTTACCGTACTCATCCCCTGCCCCATGGTGACATTACACTTACCTTTCAATTAATTAAGTTTGTTTGATATAAGAGAAAAACCTAATCTAACCTAACCTGACCTGACCTGGCCTAACCTAACCTGACCTGGCCTAACCTAACCTGACCTAGCCTAACCTAAGCCTGATCTAACCCGTCTTTTTTTCTAGACTACTAATAATACTAATACAAATAATAATAATATATAATTAATGCGTACAAAAGATTAATGATAATTATTTAGTTAACAGAAAGAACCAATTATGAGATGATCGAATCTCGCTCTCTCTCTGTCTCTCTCTCTTCTCTTTCTCATTCTCTCCCCCTCTGTTCCTCTCCTTCAGAGGCGTGGCACTCTAGCGGTCAGTAGTGCCAACCTGGACCATAAATAAAGGCCCGTGGCACTCCGGGTGGAGGGCGGGAGAGAAGGTTCACATTATTTGAGAGGAGGCAAGTGTGTGTGTGTGTGTGTGTGTGTGTGTGTGTGTGTGTGTGTGTGTGTGTGTGTGTGTGTGTGTGTGTGTGTGTGTGTGTTTTACCTCTCTCACTCCTACCTTCTCTCCCTTCTGGCCTCTCTCTGCATCTTTCTTATCTCTGTCCTTCTCTTTCACTCTCTCTTTCTATCTCCCCGTCTTTCTCACATCTACCTTTCTCTCTCCTTCCTTCTCTCTCACTCCTTTCTCTCTCACCCCCACTTCTTCCACTTTATCTTTCTCATTCTCTACCTCTCTCATTCACCTCCTCCTGTTCTATATCTGTCTGTATCCCTTTCTGACCTTTTTCTCTCCCTCTCTCTCCCTCTCTCCCTCTCCCTCTCCCTCTCTCTCCCTCTCTCCCTCCACAAGCAATACCAATGTGTGTTCACCTCGTTCAGGATAATAGCAGCAACAAGCAAGACCTTCAATAACTCACTCTTCTCCCTTGTTTACCCTGGTGTTAGTGGTCATAAGGGGAGGTGTATTATTGGACCCATTATGTGAACCCAAATTTCGAGAACGATTCAACATCCACACAAAAAGTTACTCGAGTCAATAATTTTTGTGAGTATTGATAGAGAAAATAATAATATACAAACAATAAACAATAAATGATAATAATAAATAAATAAATAAATAATAATAATAATAAGGACACGAATATTGAGGTAAGACTCAGTACAGATCCTTGACCTACATGTGACTGTAAGGTGAACCGTATCTAGGCCATCCTCCTCATGCTTATGTAATCAGGAATTAGTATTGTATTTCAGGTGTGTGTTGTGTAGCATGTGTGTGTGTGTGTGTGTGTGTGTGTGTGTGTGGTTAAGACATGCCAGATGGACGATGACCCATAACAAGTGTAACATAATCCTTAACAATATAGGCAGTGTTGACGGTGCCAGATATACAATGACCCTTCAACAGCGACAAATACCAGACGATCTCAGTAATGTTACACACACACACACACACACACACACACACACACACACACACACACACACACACACACACACACACACGTGACTCCCGGTAATATCAGAGGGCAGATGACCAACAACAATGTGCGATAGTCAATAACAGATAGTGAGGTGTTTGATGGCACCATGACAGTGCCAAGTGCAATACCTAACCTAACCTAACAGTGCCACATATACAATAACTAACACCATTGATGATGCTGAAAATAATGCCAATTGTAAGATGACCCCACAAAGGCCCTATGGACGAAAATGAGAAATGCCGAGAAAAATGCCGAGTGGAAGATAACTTCAACAATGCCCCCCCCATGTAATGATGCCTCCAAACACCGGGAATAGTGATAGTGGCTGCTGTACGATGACCCGCAGAACGAGGAAGGTGCGGAAGACATATTGGGTGGACCACCCACTGACAGGAATTGCGCTCAGGTTACCTGGCATATTTTATTACTTTCCCACAGCGGGTCTGTGTATGTGGAGAGAGGGGAGGTGGAGGAGAGGGGTGAGGGAGGAGAGGAGGTGGGGTGAGGAGAGGGGAGGTGAGGGTGAGGGAGGAGGGGGATGGTGGGGAGGGAGGGGGAGGTGGGGTGGAGGAGGGGGGAGGGGAGGAGAGGATGGGTGGGTGGGAGGAGAGGGTGAGGTGGGGAGGGAGAGGGGAGGTGGAGGAGGGATGGTGGGTGAGGAGAGGGGGAGGGGAGGAGAGGGGGAGGTGGAGGAGAGGAGGGTGGGTGAGGAGAGGTGGGAGGGGAGGGGAGAGGGGAGGTGGGAGGAGAGGATGGTGGGTGAGGAGAGGGGAGGTGGGAGGAGAGGTGGGGAGGTAAGGAGAGGGGGAGGGAGAGAGGGGAGGGGAGGGGAGAGGGTGAGGTGAGGGAGGGGGAGGTGAGGAGAGGAGAGGGGAGGTGAGGAGAGGGTGAGGTGAGGAGAGGATGGGTGGGTGAGGAGAGGATGGGTGGGTGAGGAGAGGGGGAGGTGAGGTGAGAATGGGTGGGTGAGGAGAGGATGGGAAAAAGAAAACAGGAATAGGGAAGAAAATAGGACACCCAGGAGCAAGATTTGGGTGAGGAAGAGAGGGAAAAGGGTAGGATGGGTAGGAAAAGGAGAGGGGGTGAGAGGGATGGCGTGGGAAGGAGATGGAGTGGGAGGGGACTAGACACGCCATCAGTATTGAAAAGTCTCAGTAAACACGAAATGATGAAAATTCCATGTGTTGTGGAGGGTGTAACATGTTAAGTAAGGGTTGTATGTGAGGATCATACACACACACATACACTGGACTATCTTGTATGATGAGGGAATAATTCATCAGAGTGTATAGATTGTGCATGAAGGTGTAAAACTGAACATTCCAATATAGTGAAGGTGAGATTGTAGTTATACTTAATTGACGTGTATATTCGTATGTTTGTATATCGCGACATGTCAGAGCACCGCCCTCCACCACCAGCGCGAGTCACACCTTCCTCACTACACTATCGCAACACCTCAACCGCCCTCGTCAACACCACCGCCAGCGCCTGTAAGCACCACTTCAGGAAGAGTAAAAATTTCTTGAGTGCTCTTATATACTTTTTTGACCTTCTCTGTGAGTACCGCTTGTAGCACTGTTAAAGTTCCCCGCGTGCCATTATTAGCGCCTTTAATCTCTTTCATAACTACCACTATCAGCGCTATTATGGCTTTTCCTCTAGTGCCATTTGCAACACAACCTCTTAGACGGGAGTGCCTTCGAGTTACGAATTTAGCCTTAGTGGCAAAGCAGCTCAGAAATGCTAGAAAAGGTCCTCGAAAATACAAGAATTAAATTCCCAATTCCCAAACGCCGGGCTCACTATATCCACCTGGCCGGGCTACCTTAGAAACACGTATCGTCCAGAATTGTTTGAAAATTCAGTAGAAATACAAGACTTAAATCCCGGAATTTCAATTGTTGGCTGCAGAAAAACATTGCAATTGACCCAGGAACTGCTACACCAATTCCCAGAAATGTTGTCATTGGCGTCCCACCGGCTGACTGAGTTTTAGTAAAAGTGGTTTTCTTTGTATACACAGAGGGGAACATTTGCTACAACTCTAATGCAAATTGTCTCTAAGTCTTGATACTGTGTGGTATTTCCCTGTGACATTTCTTCTGGGGCACAGAATAAACATACAAACTGTCTTATCTTTATTGCAGAATTATTCACTGCTGTCTGACACTGTGGATATTTATTTCCTGCCACGGAGTAACTCACGTGTCCATTGATTCGCTTTATATTCATTTATTTACGAGATAAACATGTGAGTTATCTGTTTATTTTGTCATTAGTTCCCTCAGAGTCACCATAATTTATTTTCGTTTTTATCAACTGAATAATCGTCAAGGTAAAGTATATACCTGTCTCAGTGGCTGGAAATATTTCTCAACTGTCTGACTGACTCGCTGATTGACGGACTGACTGACTGGATGGCTGGATGGTTGACTGATTGACTGGATGGCTGGATGGTTGACTGACTGACTGGATGGCTGGATGGTTGACTGACTGACTGGATGGCTGGATGGTTGACTGACTGACTGGATGGCTGGATGGTTGACTGACTGATTGACTTGCTTATTGACTGACTGACTAACTGATGGCCTCAGTGTATATACATATATATTTACCCGTCTAGTGAAGCCTGCCAGGTCTTTGACAGCGACATTATTGCCTCCTGTTTTGGTTACAAATTCCAACCATCATCAAAACTAATCATGGCGTCCATAACATGAGTGAACTTAATCATGTCGTTATTTTGATTATAAACAACAAGTATCAGTTGGTCATTTGTGTTGCTATATTACTACTCATCACCCAGCGTCGGTGTGACTGTCTGTCGTAAGACCCGCCCCCACCACCCACCCTCCGCCCCCGAACACAGCCAACAAGGAGTTCCTGGTCACCATTGTTCCCTCTAGCGAAATGAATCACTGGTCGCCGTCTTTCTTATCTCTCTAATAATATATCACTGAGAAGGCTAACGCGATGTTTTTTTCTTCTTTTACAGAATAAATCACTTGCTGTTCGGGCTACGTCCGCTCGGATTCCACCTGGTGAACGTGGCGCTACACTCCTGCGTCTGCTTACTGCTGACGCGGCTGCTGCTGCGCCTGTTGCACCTCCCCCAGGGCACCGTCCTCTACGCCGGGCTCATCTTCGCCACCCACCCCGTCCACACCGAGACGGTAAGTCACCCCACAAACTCCAGCAGTGACAGAGACTAAACTTATTATGCCTCAGTGACTGTAACTATAAGTTCAGCTTCTCTTAACAATATTTACTGAATCTTTGAAACAGATAATGATGACCTCATGACGACACTAGCTGAGGTCAAACCTTCGCTACCTATAAGGGTTGTTAGGTCGTGTCCGGGGCAACATTACTTTACAGATGAGGAAGTGAAGGTGATCGAGTGTAGTGCCAGCAAAAGTGTAGTGAAGGTGTAGTATACAATGTTCTGTATCTGCACTAAACCTAACGGACCACCAAGCCTTTGGAATCCACTTTCACTTGTGTAACAGCCATGTTGTTGTCCAGCGCTGTAACTACTGGGCACTGTACCCTGACACCATATAACCCAGGACAACACTATACTCCCCACACCCCAGGACAACACTATCCTCCCCACGCACCCCAGGACAACATTATCCTCCCCACACACCCTAGGACAACACTATCCTCCCCACACACCCCAGGATAACACTATCCTCCCCACACACCCCAGGACAACACTATCCTCCCCACACACCCCAGAACAACACTATCCCTCCCACACACCCCAGAGAACACTATCCTCCCACACACCCTCCCCAGACAACACTATCCTCCCCCACACACCCCAGGACAACACTATCCTCCCCACACACCCCAGGATAACACTATCCCCACACACCCCAGGACAACACTATCCTCCCCACACACCCCCAGAACAACACTATCCTCCCCACACACCCCAGAGAACACTATCTCCTCGACACACCCCAGGACAACACTATCTCCCCACACCCCAGACACTATCTCCCCACACACCCCAGGACAACACTATCCTCCCCACACACCCCAGGACAACACTATCCTCCCCACACACCCCAGGACAACACTATCCTCCCCACACACCCCAGGAGAACACTATCCTCCCCACACACCCCAGGACAACACTATCCTCCCCAGGTGTGGACAACATTATAAAAGTGGTACACCTGTCCACCAGGTAACCGGGCTGGTGGGTCGAGCAGACGTGTTGGCAACCCTCTTCTTCCTCGCCGCCATCCTCTCCTACCACAGGTAAGTCCATTGTGTAAGGACGAGTTTGTTCCTCCTTCGCCTCCGCCTCCTTCTCTTCCATTGCCTTCTCATCCTCCTCCTTACTCATAAGACCCTTAATCCACTGGCTTCCTACCTCCCTGCCTTCCTTTTCCTCCCTGCCTCTCTTTTTCACCTTATCTCCCTTTTTCCTAAATATCCGAGGGTGTTCCCCGTTTATCTAGGTTTTCTCCCCCCTCTTTATTAACGAGATCCTTCCTCCTTTACCTAAGAGAGTTTTCTTCACTATTTTCTTCTAACTGAAAGGGAATCTGATATCCTTCCCTTCATCCGGGGATCCTACACTCCTACACGTTATATTATAAATGAGAAAAGGATAAAAATATTGAAATCAAGAGAAAATTGAAGATATTTTACGTTACAAAATAATGATCTCAAGAACGAGGTGTAGGTGGGGGTGGGGTAGGTGTAGGAGAGTGTGTGGTGTATGTGAATGTGTGGGGGGTGGGGGGTGTTTACTGAATGTGTAGTGAGATGATGTGGTAGATGTTGAAGATGTAGAGAACGATAAGGGATGAGGTGATTAATGAGTGTTATGGTAAGTGAGCAAGGAGAGGGGAGAGGTGAGAGGGGAGAGGTGTGAGAGGGGAGGGGTGGAGAGGGGGAGAGGGAGAGGGGAGAGGAGAGGGGGAGAGGTGTGAGAGGGGGGAGAGGTGGGGAGAGGGGAGAGGTGAGAGGGGAGAGGTGTGGAGGGGGGAGGAGGTGTTGAGAGGGGGAGAGGTGTTGAGAGGGGAGAGGTGTGGAGAGGGGGAGAGGTGGAGGAGGGGGAGAGGTGTGGAGAGGGGAGAGGTGTTGAGAGGGGGAGAGGTGTTGAGAGGGGAGAGGTGTGGAGAGGGGAGAGGGGTGTTGTATGGGGAGAGGTGTGAGAGGGATTAAGTCATTAGCTGAGAAGTGAAGAGCTTATATTAGTGAGTATTACCATGAGAATGACGATTAATCTGTCTGTCTGTCTGTCTGTCTGTCTCCTCTTTTTTTAGGTCTGTCTGTCTCTCTCTCTTTTAAGCGTTTGTCTGTCTGTCTGTCTGTCTCTCTTTAGTCTGTCTGTCTGTCTCTCTTTAGGTTTGTCTGTCTCTCTTTAGGTCTGTCTGTCTCTCTTTAGGTCTGTCTGTCTCTCTTTAGGTCTGTCTGTCTCTCTCTCTTTAAGGTCTGTCTGTCTGTCTCTCTTTAGGTTTGTCTGTCTCTCTTTAGGTCTGTCTGTCTCTCTTTAGGTCTGTCTGTCTCTCTTTAGGTCTGTCTGTCTCTCTCTCTTTAAGGTCTGTCTGTCTGTCTCTCGTTAGGTCTGTCTGTCTGTCTCTCTTTAGGTTTGTCTGTCTGTCTCTCTTTAGGTTTGTCTGTCTGTCTGTCTGTCTCTCTTTAGGTCTGTCTGTCTGTCTCTCAGCACATATACCTCTCAGCTTCACCTCAGCCCCACACCATCACAGCCTCTGGCCCCCATACACTCAATCTATGGTTTAAATAACACACACTATTTCAAACTCAATTTACTTCCCCCTTGACGTTTGAGCTTGTTTAACACTGACCTACCCGCGTGTCTCTGCTTCCCACTCCTCACCCCACTCATCTTCATCATTGCACTCCTCCTCCTCTTCACCCCACTCATCTTCCTCTTCACCCCCTCCTCCTCACCTCTCTTCCTTCTCCTCACCCCACTCCCCCTCCTCACTCTTCCTTCTCCTCCTCATCCCCCTACCCCACTCCTCACCCCCCCTTCCTCTTCACCCCTCCATCTCCCCACCACTCCCTCCTTCCTCCCACCTCCCCTCTCCTCACTCTTCCTTCTCCTCCTCCTCTCTCCTCCTCTTCTCCTCTCCTCTCTCACTCCCCTACCCCTCTCCTCCTCACCCTCCTCCCACTCCCTTCTCCTCTTCTCACCTCCCTACCCCACCCACCCCCACTCCCCCTCTTCACCCCCCTCCTCCTCACCTACTCTAACCCTTATCAACTTTTCTCACCAACTCCAATACATCTTCTCAACTCTCCCCCATAAGACGTTAAGCTGTGAGGAAGTTTTACCAACAATACTAATATAATCAACAGCACAGTATAGACTCTCTCTCTCTCTCTCTCTCTCTGGTGGTGCTATAAGTCTACGCCAGTCACACATTACACTATTTATCACCCTTTGTGTCACGGTGTCTGAAATAACGATTGAAATATAGACATTGTTCCTTTGATATGTGTAGGTATGGTGTTCCTCTGAAATGATTAATATGGCTGAATTTTTTTTTTTTTGTGTACCATATTGATCTTAATGCAAGTTTTGGAGCTTTTGTTTGTAACCTGTTTATCAGTGCATTGAGGTCAAAGGTGAGAAATACTTGAGTTAACCCAGTGAGGATTTACCGTGAGATAGATAATAATGTAGTGTAGTAATGAACACCTGTAATGTTTATCCTTCTGGTGGTATAACGAGGTCTTCTGGGGGGTGGGGTGGGGAGAGGGGTGAGGGGGGATTGAGAGGGGTGAGAGTGGGGGGGGGGAGCACCTAATCCACCAGAGGACTTGTCGCAGCGTTCTCACATCTTTAATTAAGGAATCAAAATAAGGTAAAAATCAGTGAACACAAGGTCCCAAACAGCGATCCGACGCACCTTCCCGACAAGACCAATTGAATAGACTACGAGAGAGGAAGGTGACTCTCTGTTCTCCTGATGAGTAAAGTAGTGCATCAGTACCCCCTCGGCTCTCAGGTGTTAAGGAGGTACCCGGGAATTAACCAGGTATGCAGGTGTTAAGTGCTGTATATTTATTAACCAAGTGAAATATTGGAGGGAAAGAACGAGGAGGAAACAGGAGGTAGTATGATCACTGAGAGGAGAGGAAGAAATGAGGAAGAAACGAAAGGAGAGAGATAGGAGAGAGGAGGAGAGAGAGATAGGAGGGTGAATAGGGAGGAGAGAACGAGAGAGAGAGAGAGAGATGCAACATTTACATACAAGTCAACGTAATCAGAGCATCAGATGATCAAAGGTTCTCCTGAGTCGTGCCAGTAATTGCTTTACCCAAACTCTCCGCCCTCACCGTTCTGTTATCGCTCTACACTCGGCTCTATCTCATCGCTCTATTATCTCACTTTTCTCTCTATTATCTTAATTTTGCCTCTACTATCTCACTTTTGGCTCTACACTCACTTTTTTCCTCTGCTATCTCCCTTTTTGCTCATTATCTCATTTTTGGCTTTAATATCTCACGCTTGGCATTATAGCTTGGCATGATGATGATGATGATGATGATGATGATGATGATGATGATGATGATGATGATGATGATGATGATGACGACGATGATGATGATGATGATGATGATGATGATGACGACGATGATGATGATGATGATGATGACGATGATGATGATGATGATGATGATGATGATGATGATGATGATGAGGATTGTGACATTGTTCTTACACGACGAGACACCTAAACTATCTCCCTAATATAACATAATAATTAAGGTTGCGTTATTAACTTAGAGACTATAAACTTTCATTATCCTTGATGAGTTTTAAATTACACACACACACACACACACACACACACACACACACACACACACACACACACACACACACACACTTATAAGCAGCTGCCGTAGTAAAGTGTCACAAGTGTATCGTAATTACTTTATATCTTACTTTATCCTGGTTAGGTTAGGTTAGGTTAGGTGGTGCTACGAATTCTATACAGTTTCTTTATCTATAGTGTAATCTCCCTCAAAGTCTTGCTCACTCTTCTATTGTAGGGAGGAGAAGAACTGAGGGTGGTAGGGAGAGGTAGGAAGGGAGGGAAGAGTGAGGGGTAGAGGTAGGGAGAGAAGAAGGAAGTAAGGGAGGGAAGAAGGAAGTAAGGGAGGGAGGGAGGAAGGAAGTAAGGGAGGGAGGAAGGAAGTAAGGGAGGGAGGAGTATCGTGAATTGTGTTCGTGTCTGGCAATAATTTATGAGTCTACTGTATACATATGCTCTCTCTCTCTCTCTCTCTCTCTCTCATGGTTTCTTGTAATAAATGCTTTTGTTCAGGTCGATAAGGAGACGTACTCCAATTCGGATCAAAGTCAGGTGTCCGAATCCTTGAATGAATCCCCAATCAGAATCTTAATCCAGTTCCAAATCCCCGAAAAAATATGATTCCTAAGTCAAGTCTGAATCCTTGCAATAGTCCCCGCAATCAGACTTTTAATCCTAATTCGCATCCTAGAATTAATCCCGAAACAAAATCCTAATGCGAATCCCACAAGATATAATGCGTTCCTTATCTCCTTCCCTCCCTTCCTTCTCCCTTATTCACGTACACCTCATTTACTTCTCCTCCCCCATCCTCCCCCTTACCTGAGGACCCCCCTGCCTGTGGGTTTCCAATAGTAAACACAGGTTATGAGGGAACAACTGACCTGAACCATCGATTGTCTTCTCCGTCGTGCTGTCCCGTCGCCGCCACCACACCATCGGCCCACACACGGCAAACAACGTATCTGAACTGAACAAGACTCTAGCTATCTCCTCTAAAGTCTATCAATTGAAGGACCTGGTTAAGTTAGGATACTATTGTCTGTTGTTGTAAGTAACCAAAACTCTACACCTGTTGTCGTAAGTAACCAAAACTCTACACCTGTTGTCGTAAGTAACCCAAACTCTACACCTGTTGTCGTAAGTAACCAAAACTCTACACCTGTTGTCGTAAGTAACCCAAACTCTACACCTGTTGTCGTAAGTAACCCAAACTCTACACCTGTTGACTTAACTAATTAATTAACCAACTTTTCACGTCTGTTGTGTTACTTAATAAATTAATTAAATTCCACACCTTGTAACTAACACTTCTGTTGCTGTACCTAGTTTACTAATACTCCACTTATGCTGTTCTAACTAACTAGCTAATAGTACACATATGTTGCTGAGAGAGAGAGAGAGAGAGAGAGAGAGAGAGAGAGAGAGAGAGAGAGAGAGAGAGAGAGAGATAATAATTACTGGTATCTTTTCTCACCAGAGCGATAGAGGCCGACTCTGAAGACACAACCGCCTCAGAAGAAAGCGATGGGGGGGCAGAGAACAGGTGGAGGCTGGTGGGGAAGGAAAAGAGGAGCACTTGTACGGTAGAAGGAGAGAGGAGGAGGAGGAGGAGGAGGAGGAGGAGGAGGCAGGCCGGTGGCCTGCTGGGGACAACATCAGAAGAGGAATTCCTGGAACAACGTTAGACGGGATGCGAGGAGGAGGAGGAGGAGGAGGAGGAGGAGGAGGAGAAAATGGAGGAGAAGGAACAACAGGAGGAGGAGGAGGAGCAACAACAGGAGGAAGAGGAGGAGGAGGAGGTGGAGGAGGAGGAGTAGCAGGTGGAGTAACAACAGGAGGAGGAGGGGGAAGAAAAGGAGGATGGGCGTGGCTTCGACGTGCAGGAGTGCTGGCAGGGGCGGGGACACTGTGTAAGGAACACGCCCTCACCTCCCTCCTGGTGTGTGCCGCCTGGGATGTTATACTGCACAGGAAACACGTAAGAAGGTGAGTACTCTGTCTCTATGTCTCTCTCTCTCTCTCTCTGCTTGTCTGTCTTTTTGTATCTCTGTCACTCTCATTCTGTTTCTCTTTGTCACTTATTCTCTCTCTCTGTTGCTCACTATCTCTCAATATCTTGTTCTCTCCCATTCTCTGTTTTTTCCTGTTTATTTCTTTACATTGTTCTCATTCTTTCTTTCTCTACCTCATTCATGTCCTCCCATTGTTTCACTTTCTCACACTTTTTTTTTATTTGCCTTTCGTCTCCTCTTTCTTTCCTCACTCAGTATCTCACTTCATATACTGTATTTATATCTGGTGGAAATAAACAAACAACTTTCTATCAACACAAAAATCATCCTTTATTAACTACGAGACTCAGTCCACCAAGTAAAATAATTCCCACTTTTAATTTTTTTTCCTCAGGTGAGAATTAAAATTTATTATTATTTATTTATTTATCATTACTACCGCCCCCCCCCCGTACAGGAGAATGATGAAACACGTACTCTTCCATTCTAGACTACTCTGCAGGCGGCCTCGGAGCAGACCCTTGGGTGCCCTACTCAAGAGGCTGTTCTGGCTGAGTGTTATGGTAAGTGAAGACCTTCTTGCCTCTTAAAGCCAGGGCCACCTCTTTTATCTCTCCCCACACACACAAAAAGATGGTTTTATCCTTCACTAGTTCAGGAGCTCTGTATAACCCACCCCCACCCACCCACCCACCCACTCAACCACCCACCACCAGAAGGTTGCGTTTTTCTGTATGGATTCATTTCTCTGGTTTGTGTGTAGGAGGAGGGCGGAGAGTGAGGAGAGAGAGGCAGGGAAGAGAATAGGCTATCCAGGAGAGAAGGCTGAGAGGGACGTAAGTGCAAATGGATTGAGTGGGGGGGAGGAGGGAAATGGAAACACAGGAGAGAGACAGAGAGAGAGAGATTGTGGTCGAGTAAGAGAGATGCCAAGAAAATGTGGAGTAAAACTTAAAAACAAAAGGAAAAGACGAGAAAACGGGTATGATAGAGTAAGAGAACAACAGAGGAAGAATGAAGGTGAGAAATGGGTGAAGAGAGAGAGAGATAAGGGTGATGGAGGAAAGAATGAAGGAAAGAATTGGGTAATGAAGGAACATAGAGGAAGAGGATAATAGAGGGAAGAAAGTTGAGTGTAAACAGGTGTGTGTCATGAAGGCTGATGGTTGCAGCTTCGGTGACGCGTCTGGCCTGCCTAGCCTAATAGAATTACCTCCTCGGGAGTGATGAGTCGCGGGAGAGAGGTGAAGGAGTAGGGAGAGGAGGGGATGGAGTAGGGAGGGAGGGAGGGAGTAGAGAGGGAAGGGAGGGAGTAGGGAGGGAGGGGGATGGGAGTGGGGAGAGGGGAGAGGTAAGGAGGGATAGGAGAGACTAGACGGAGGAAAGAGAGTCAAGGAAGAGAGAGAGAGACAAGGAATTCAAGGAAGACCAACAGACCGCGTCTCGTAGCAGCAACAATCCCTGACGAGCCTTAAATCTAAATGAACCTCTCAAGGGGAGCGTTGTCCTGGTTCTGTCATACAAGAGTATCTACCATAAGGGTTGTTAAATTCACCCTCCACCGATCCCTCGTATAGAAACCATTCGGGACGGAACTTGAAGCTGTGTTTGATGATTCCTTTCGAAGCAATGAATCATGATCAAGGTAATAGAGTCTCCCTTTAAAGGTTGTTTTGATCAGATTCTCTAAGGATCGTATGTTATTTTCTCGTTGTGTGTATACAGTGTGAGGGGAAGAATCTTGGTCGAGTCTTAGGTAATTTCGACGCCATTACTACACCAGTCATTGTCGTTTTTGTTTTTTTTAAGAATTTTGATGTGGAGTTGATAAGTGTCAAGCCCTTCAATATCTGGACACAAATAAAGCGTGTGTGACTACTGACTCCCCCTCCCCCTCCCCTTTCTCTGCCCTGCTCCTCCCTTCTCTACCCCCCTCCCCTTCTCTACTCCCCCTCCCCTCTACCCTCCTTCTCACCCTCCCTCTCGTCTCCTTCTACCCCCTCCCTTCCCCACTCCCCCTTCTCTACCCCCCTCCCCTCTCTACCCTCACCATAAAAGTGTCTCCTCTCTTCACTGTTTACCTTCTAGACGGCCTGACAAACTTTTTAATATGACAACCGAGAACAATTTAAATTTCTCATAAAACTTCAGGAACTGTCATTAAAATTTTGCAGGAAATTTATAGAACTCTTTGTCATCTCACGTCCTCCTACTTTGTCCGCATGAATGTCAGTCAGCGCTCTGAGTTGACAACCGACTTGGATATTAATGTTAAAGATGGTGTTGCCGGGGTCAGTCCTCTAATACAGTCTGGTGTACACTGCCATGCTAACTTTTCAAACAATAGGAAGAAACTGTGTGTGTGTGTGTGTGTGAACAATGAAGTTGAATTGTATACATAACATCTAGCCACTGACGTCACCACACAGGGGGCGGTGATCCTGGTCCTCCGGCTATGGATGCTCCGAGGGACATCACCTGTCTTCAGCGATCAGGACAACCCGGCGTCCTTCGCTCCTTCCCGCTTAACAAGGTAGGACCCAACCACATCCTTTATCTCATCAGTAACGAGGTAGGCCACCCACAGCAGGACACCCACAGCAGGACACCCACAGCAGGACACCCACAGCAGGACACCCACAGCATCCTTCACCTTAACTCTACCCCCTGCACCGCCTCCTTCAGTGTGTTTACTCCCTAATGTTTATACTCCCCGTTAGGTGAGCATCCTCCATCCTTTAAAACTCATTACAATAGGATCACCATTATTTTGGCTCTTGCTAAATTGCATCACAGCTAAGTACCTTTCATTAATCACGCTTAATAAGATAGAATTAACTACCATTTCTCTTACGTAAATTGGATATTCTCACAACTTTTACTTCTTTTATTCTTAGTAAGTAAACCTATAACCCTTCCTCCTACAACAACAGGTTATTGCGTATTACTCCCCCTCCCTTACTCTGAGGTCAACCTGCCAGTAATAATCTTTATCAATATTTCTCACCGTAAGGGACGAAGGTATAGATAATAAACTCTCAATATTTCTCATTAACAAAAAAAAAACAAAAGTAAAAATAGCTTTCAGGGGCGTAAATAAATACCTAACGAAAATAAAATACAAAATACCTTTATATCACACGGACGGAAATACGAGTCTACAATGGTCATGTAGTTGAGAAATAGAATATCAACAAGGACACATTTATCTCCATGGTAAAGAATAAGAGCTGTCTCACCGGCTATTATCCACGGTAAACACGAGTCAAGATAGTAAGGGCTAGCAAGATCAGTCTACACGAGGCAATAACAGTCAGTGTCAATATTTCGGTAATGGCTGCTGCTGCCTGTTGCGTAATACATCAGGTTCATTATCATAACATTACCGGAATGTTTTATTGTTTTAATAATAACCAGAGTGAAGTGTTACATAACTATACCTTAAAGATGATGTAACAGGTGTGTGTGTTAGTGATTGTACACACACACACACACACACACACACACACATACCTCTCAACGTAAACAAATGGTATACGAATTACTGCACACTATAAATACGGGTCAGGAACACTTACATATTCATGGAGTTTTATCTGAAAATCCTCCTTTTTTTATGTGTATACGTGAGGCAAAAATACCCATTACATTGAGAGAAAATAGAAAACGATATATTCCTGACAAAGCATTAGTCGGTATTTTCCTGCTGGAGAATTAATGCGCATATTCACGAGAAAGAATTAAGTGGTATTTCCCAGCCAACGATATTTCAAGGGAAGGGATTGACCAAATATTACGGCCCACAACAATCCATCACCATTTTTCGTCTGGTATCGATAATTACTAAATAATGAAGCGGGAGTCGGTCGTTAACATGAAATAAATGAAAATGGCGGAGATAAATGCTTACAACGAAGCCATTTCTTTAAGATACAAGAATGCTCGCCAACCCACCCTTCTTCCCCAATGGCCAATATTTTCCAGAGGACGACAAATGGAACATTATCCATTCGTCGTGTACGTCCTGGGGTGAATATAAAAACATTACGATTGTCGAACGCGCAAGATTTAAGACCTTTCCCAAGTCGGCTTTATCAGCGTGAGCCACGTGCGTCCCTCACACACACACAAATAAACAAATACATACACACAAACATACACACAAACATACAAACAAATACACACACACACACACACACCTAACCTAACTCCTCCAGGTAGCGTTAGGGTGTTCATTCTTCATGTGATTCTCCTACGTTCTGTCAAGGTGAAGAGTTATCCCATGGTTCCTCAGGAAGAGTTTTCTCTCATCTCTCACCATCTCTCCCGGTACAGTGTTCCCTCACCACCTCTCCCGGTACAGTGTTCCCTCACCACCTCTCCCGGTACAGTGTTCCCTCACCACCTCTCCCGGTACAGTGTGTCCTCACCACCTCTCCCGGTACAGTGTTCCCTCACCACCTCTCCCGGTACAGTGTTCCCTCACCATCTCTCCCGGTACAGTGTTCCCTCACCACCTCTCCCGGTACAGTGTTCCTCACCACCTCCCGGCACAGTGTTCCTCACCACCCTCTCCCGGCACAGCAAGGTTCTCTCACCACCTCCCTCCTGGTACAGTGTGTCCACCACCTCTCCCGGTATACAGTGTTCCTCATTCATCTCTCCTGGCACAGTGTTCCTCACCATCCTCCCTGGCACAGCAACCTCACCATACCTCCCTGGCACAGTGTGTCCTCACCACCCTCCCGGTACAGTGTTCCCTGACCACCCTCTCCTGGCACAGTGTTCCCCTCACCACCTCCCGGCACAGTGTTCCTCACCATCTCTCCTCCTGGCATAGTGTTCCTCACCACACCCTCCCCACAGTGTGTCCTCACCCACCCTCTCCTGGCAGTGTTCCTCACCACCTCTCCTGGTACAGTGTTCCCCTCACCACCCTCTCCTGGTACAGTGTTCCTCACTCACCTCTCCCGGCATATGTGTCCTCACCACCTCTCCTGGTACAGTGTTCCTCACCACCTCCTGCACAGTGTGTCCTCACCACCTTCCTCCTGGTATAGTGTTCCTCACCACCTCTCCCAGTGTTCCTGCCACCTCTCCCGGTACAGTGTTCCCTCACCACCTCTCCCGGTACAGTGTGTCCTCACCACCTCTCCCGGTACAGTGTTCCCTCACCACCTCTCCCGGTACAGTGTGTCCTCAAGGCAGTATTCGCTGGAGTGCGTCATAACATAGCTCAGTGTTTTCCTCCTGCCGCAGGTAACTAACACTCAGGTACCTGCGGGTTTTTTCCTCTCAGCTCGTGGCTTTTGCTGAGCCGCTGATATAAATTCCGTGCTCACCATCTGCCGCAGGATGTTGACCGTCTGACTGCCGCAGTATGTTGACTCTGACTGCCGCAGTATGTTGACCGTCTGACTGCTGCAAGATGTTGACTCTGACTGCTGCAAGATGTTGACTCTCTGACTGCCGCAGTATGTTGACTCTGACTGCCGCAGTATGTTGACTCTGACTGCTGCAAGATGTTGACTCTGACCGCCGCAGTATGTTGACTCTCTGACTGCCGCAGTATGTTGACTCTGACTGCTGCAAGATGTTGACTCTGGACCGCCGCAGCATAAGCGATTCCTGATCGCCGCAGTACGCTGACCGTCCGACCGCTGCAAGATGCGGACTTCGACTGCTGCAAGATGTTGACTTCCTCTGACTGCCGCAGTATGTTGACTGACTGCCGCAGTATGTTGACTCTGACTGCTGCAAGATGTTGACTCTGGACCGCCGCAGACAAGTTGACTCCTGACTGTTGCAAGATGTTGACTCCTGACCGCCGCAGCATGTTGACTCCGATCCGCCGTGTTGACTCCTGACTGCCGCAAGATGTTGACTTCCTCTGACTGCCGTAGTATAAGTTGACACTGACTGCCGCAGTATGTTGATACTGACTGCTGCAGCATGTTGGACACCTGACCGCCGCAGTATGTTGACTCTGGACTGCCGCAGAAGCGTTGACTTTGATTCGCAAGAAGTTGACTCTTGACCGCCGCAGCATGTTGATACCTTCGACCGTCACAGCATGTTGACTGACTGCTGCGTAGTTGACCTGACCGCATATGCTGACACTGATCAGCGTAAGATGTTGACTCTGACTGCCGCAGCATGTTGACTCTGACTGCTGCAAGAAGTTGACTCTGACCGCCGCAGTATGTTGACTCTGACTGCTGCAAGATGTTGACTCTGACTGCTGCAAGATGTTGACTCTGACCGCCGCAGTATGTTGACTCTGACTGCTGCAAGATGTTGACTCTGACTGCCGCAAGATGTTGACTCTCTGACTGCTGCAAGAAGTTGACTCTCTGACTGCTGCAAGAAGTTGACTCTCTGACTGCCGCAGGATGTTGACTCTCTGACTGCAGCTATGTCCGTAGAGTAAAATGCCATTTATTTTGCTCCCGCCACAGGGTGCTGACGTTTTAACTGTTGATGGCGCTAATTTGAGGTTTTAACCGCATTTTATATAATTTCCGCGCTCTATTTCTGTCACAGAGTGCTGACCTTCTGGTACTTGCCTGTATTCAACGCTTGGCTGCTGCTGTGCCCATGGACGTTAGCTCACGACTGGCAGATGGGCTCCATACCCCTCATAACCTCCTTCATAGACGCCAGAAATATCGCTTCGCTTTTGTTTTACGCCGCCCTCTTACTTATACTTAGGGCCGGATGCCTCATGAAGGTAAGATATTGTTTTTTTTATAGTTATCATTATAATTATCATCATTATCTTGGCTAAATTAATGAAAAATCTACGTCTTTCAACCTATATATTACAGTATATAAAAAGTAAACAGAATACCAGAGACTAAAAGTTATGGTATTTTATCTTTTGACTTCATCCACATTCACACTTAACTATCAAACATTTCCTGGAGGTATTGTTATCATTCATCGTTCTCTTATTCCTTACCATTCTTTAATTTACAATTCTCTTATTCTCAATCTTTTCTTACAGGTCACTCACTGTTCCCTCTCCCTCTCAAGGTTGACATGTAAATTGAGAATCACTCCTTGTCACGAGATAAGAACTTGCATGATTATTTCTACGAGGAACAACTTCATATTTCCTTTCATTATTACTGTGCTCTCTCTCTCTCTCTCTCTCTCTCTCTCTCTCTTTCTCTCTCTTCCTCTCTCCATCTCATCCTGCTCTATCTTCCCCCTTCCCATTACTTCTTATCACGTTTACTTCTCACATTCATTATCTTCTTTCTCTCTCTTTCTCTTTCGTTCTCATTCTCTCTCTCTGTCTAGGCTCTCTCGTCCCTTTCTCATCAAGTGTTATCACGGTTATAACTCCCCTCATTCATCTGTTCTCTCTCTCTCCCTATCTCTCTCTCTCTCTCTCTCTTCCTCTCTCCCTATCTCTCTCTCTCTCCCTATCTCTCTCCACCCCTTCCTATCACGTTTATTGCTCTCATTCTTTATCCTATCTAACCTCTCTCCCTCACCCCATCTGGTCTCACACCTGACCCTCATCTCGTCAGGGCCTCTGGTCAGAATACCTGCACAGGTAAATGGTTTCACTCACCTTACCTGATGGTATTATTAGACACCATCTGGGGTCGTTCTCTTCCCTCATTCTCTTTTAAACATTTATTCATTTTAATTATTTGGTGGTTTTTACTTATTATCCTTCACTGTTCTTCATTTTCCTTAGTTTATTTTTTTTCTTTTGTTTTTTCATCCGTAATTAGTATGGTATAATGTATATAATTATTCAGTATGTAAAAAAAAAATCATGTATTGTATAACTAAGGGCCAAGTGCATTACCGAATGACCTACAATACTGACAGGTAAATTACTGAACACATTAAGGTAACCAAAAGTAAAGTCTATGTGAAGACCAACACACACACACACACAGGTCACGCCTCCCCTGATCTCATTATAAAAATCTGACCCTTCCCTTGAATCAAATTTCTGCCAGAACCTTTATACACAAGAACTTCTCTCCTGTTCCTCCCTCACCTTCACTACCTGCCTCTTCTCCTCTTCCTGCAGCCACTTGTCATACCTTCTCACATGCAAACATACATACATACATACATACATGCATACATATATACATACATACATACATTCTAATCATTCAAAGAATCATAAGTGGTGTTAACTACAACCTCCCTTGGCTTGTTAACAACCCCTGGCCACACACACACACACACACACACACACACACACACACACACACACACACACACACACACACACACACACACACACACACACACCCCTCTCTTCATTATCTTTTCTTTCTGTCTCATTCCAACTATGTCCCAATCCTCCATGTCCCACCCCCACCCCCATGTCCCAATCTCCATGTCCCACCCCACCCCCATGTCCCCACCCTCCAGTCCCACCTCACCCCCATGTCCCACCTCCATGTCCCACCCCTCACCCCATGTCCTCAATCTCCATGGTCCACCCCCACCCCCATGTCCCCCACCCTCCATGTCCTTACCCCACCCCCATGTCTCACCCTCACCCGTCTCCTCCGCCAGGGTCAGGAGGGTAGGGCTGTACTGCTGGGGGTGTCGCTGCTGGTGCTGCCCTTCCTACCCGCCACCAACTTCCTCTTCACCGTCGGGTTTGTCGTCGCCGAGAGAATCCTCTACATCCCCAGGTAGGTGTTTGTGTGTCCCTAGGTAGGAGTCTCAGGTGCGCTATATTACCCAGGTACATGGTCTCTCTCTCTCTCTCTCTCTCTCTCTCTCTCTCTCTCTCTCTCTCTCTCTCTCTCTCTCTCACTTTGTCTCTGCCTCTTTTTCTCACTGTCTGTGTCTCTCTCATTTTGCCATTCTCTGTATGTTCATCTTTTTCTCTCGCTTTGCCTTTGACCCTCTCTCTCCTCTCCTCTTTTCTGTCTTTCTGTCTGGCTGTCTGTCTGTCTGTCTGTCTGGTCTTGTTTTATACTTTCTCCAGTTGAGGATTGGAGGCGTTCTATACTCTCTCGCTCTCTCTCGCTCTGACCAGGTAGGTGATCCTCGCTCCTCCATAAATCTCAAGGAACAGTTTCAGAGTCTTCAATTACTTTCTCCCAAGGTGTGTGTGTGTGTGGGGGGCTTCAGTAGCGAAGATTAAAGGGCAACAACACGGAAACAAGAAGGAGAAGTGGCGGTAACAGGATCCCCAGACGACCTTCATTTTGCGAGCAGAAAATAGCAAAACCAACATCGGTAACGGAGAGCCTGTGAGATGACCTGCCTATACGGGACACAGCAGCAGATGAAGCAATAACAGCAGATGGAGTAACAGCGTGAACAGCAGCAGCAGGTGGAGTAACAGCAGGAGAAGCAGCACCGGCAGAAGGGTCCGTCAGATGATCTCACTATGAGGGCAGGAGGACGGACAGCGATGAGAGACGACAGCTGTTGGTAATATCCACTCCACGCCCCCTCCCACCACTGGCCTGGCTGTGTCCTCCACCACAGTGTTCCGCCTCACCAGATAAATGCCATGCAAACTTTACTTGTGTCCTTGTTGCAACACTGTTTTATAAAAGAAAATAGAATAAACTGGTATGTACGGTTTATAAACTTGGCTGCCAGGGACAAGATGAAGGAGCAACATACAGTAATACGCGGCATAATGAAACAGTTTCTTAATGAATTCCAAACTTGTATCGCGTCATGTTTGGGTTAAGTTACTGTACGGTGAGTGAACGCCAATTATCTTTATCATGAAGGATTTATTGCCCTTCATCAGTCTCATAACCACATCAGAGGTGAACCTAATATAGACTAGAATCCACACGTGTACACCTTCCCATAACACGAGGAGGTGAAGTAAATCTGTTGTCCCATAACCTGATACTGTACACACCTGAGTGACCTTCTCTGGTGACTAGCCAAATGGTTATATTGTGACGACAGAACAAATGACAACAGTGTGGAGATGATAATGTATGAGACCTATAAGTATGACACCTAGCGAGAGAAGGAAAACACTTGACACTAACGATACACAACGCTTAAAGGTCAAATTACCTCAAGAGAGTAGTTTACCCCTTGTTTGTGGATCATTGACTTACATATTACCGCACACACTTGGTATAAGGTCAAGTTCTTCACTCACTCACTCACTTACTTACGGAGAAGACCTTAAATTTACACTGACAGCACTAAGTAAGTAACTCGTGTTTATTTAAGTTTTGAAAAATGAACCGATTGAGGTCATGTGTGCGTCACTTATTATTAATCAGAACCTCGCGCCTGAGGCTAAGTACACCGCCTCTTGTGACCTTACAATATCCTGGAGCTTTAAAGGTTATACACCACCTGACCTTTCACGACCTTTTCCAGATGCAGGAGCCAGGCGAGCCACGTTCACCTCACTTTAGGTGCAACCACTTGAGCCAATAGCTGACGGCAGTGGTGCACGAGTAGGGCTATAGAGGTGCGGCAGCGATCGAGCGTAGTGTGTGTGTGGGAGACATGCAAGAGAGAGAGAGAGAGAGAGAGAGAGAGAGAGAGAGAGAGAGAGAGAGAGAGAGAGAGAGAGAGGTGAACGAGTAATATACGCTAATGTTTACGCCTTCCGGATGTTTAGGTAATGTTCAAGACCCCGGATATTGTGACCCCATGGACATCAAGACCCCGGATATTGTGACCCCCTGAATGCCAAGACCCTGGATATCGTGATCCCTTGATGTTAAAGCCCCGTGAAATTTTGGACAACAGATATATAGGCCTAACCTCGTAAATTTAGGCCTGGGAGATTTAGACCCGAAATGTTGTAGTCTTGACAGGTTAGGTCAGGGGAAGTGAGGTTAGAAAAAGTCCCCGGCCAGGCCCAAATAGTCCCCGGCCAGGCCCAAATAGTCCCCGGCCAGGCCCAAATAGTCCTCGGCCAGGCCCTAATAGATTAAAACACCCGAGGCCCAAACTATCAGGCCGAAACGTTTCTATTCGAGTGTAAACTGTGTACTAGTCGACAAAAAAAAAATATATTACAACAGTTTGAAAAGAATCCCATCTAGAAACGATGAATGTTATACCTAGTTTAATCCCAGAACTGCCACCTGTCTGTTGCCCCCAATATATTTCACACAATACCCGTTGTGTACTTGTATTTTCCTTTTATTTATCGTTAAATTGGTTTTCTTTCGTAACAAACATTTTTTTTTTATCTAATTATGTATTTTATTGGTTAAAGAGGCTGTAATTACTGTCATGGGAAGCTTCAGTGAGACGAGCAAGATGCTGCTAAATAGTTACAAATAAAATATTTTTTTCTATTGTTTCTTATAAGATATTTTGTTTGTCGTCATCAGTCGTTTAAAAACACTAAATCAGTATTACCTCAGTATTACTCAACTCAGATTAAACTGATCCCTGACCTTCACTTAACAGACCTTTCCTTACTAACTACCCTAACTCTTCCCCTCACACTAACAACCCTCGTCTCAACTTCATGTAAACTACTTCTCTGCCTCACACAGATGGACCAAAAGTTTTCCCTTCTTCTAAATCTAAGTAACTTTACCACTTTTTTCCCCCCGACAATCAGACTTCTTCCGCTGACTCTTGCCACCACCCACACTAATTAGACTGTCCTTGAGTGTCCCCGCCCTCCCACCCTTACCGCCCTAGGTCACGTGATGCTGGGGGCGGTGGGGGGCGGTGGGGGGCGGTGGGGAGTGGTGGGGGGTGATGGGGAGCGGTGGGGGGCGGCAGGACGGGTGTAGATACTGTATATTTGTCTCATTAACTGATCTATACCCCAGTGTTGGCAGTTTAGGTCATGTGAGGCTGTTGGATATGGTCGGTAACTCTCCCTCCTCCACACTAACTAACACATGTCCTCCTTCCCGTGTCCTCGCAGCTTGGGCTACGCGGTGCTGGTGGGCGTGGCACTATCGAGGGTGGGGAGGCTGAGGGCGCCCTGTCTCCTACTGCTGCTGGTGGTGTTCTCCTGCAGGACGCTACAGAGGAACCACGACTGGGAATCCAGGGAGACACTTTTCCTGTGAGTCTTATTGGTGATTGGTGGCGACTGATTGGTGGTGATTAGTGATGGTGATATATTTAACGATTGGTGATGAATGATGGTGAATGAGTGAGGACTGAAGGTTGCTGGTGATGTTACACCTGTCTCTCACACACCTGTCTCACACACCTATCTCTCACACACCTGTCGTATCTCCCCAGGGCGGGACTGAGGACGCTGCCACACAACGCCAAGATGCACTACAACTTCGCCAACCTGCAGAAGGATCTTGGCAACGCTGACCTCGCCAAGTTCCACTACGTGTATGCCATCAGGTGAGTGTTTACCTATCGCTTGTTCGTCTCTACCTGTGATACGGGAAAGGAGCTTAGTTTTAGACCCCCCCCCCCAACTGTCCGTCTGTCCGTTTGTAGGTAAAGAGCGCCAGTATACTGTATGTTAACCTTATGAGGACGATTTAAACTCTTTGAAGATAAATTTAAATCTTTTACTAACGATGGTTTAAGCCCTTTTGGAGGACACTATAACCCTTAGGTATTTTATCTTGGCTAACACTAGTAGTCAGCTGAGAGAAACCTTTGCCCTCTCCTACAGCGGCGGGTCTATCTGTACTGGACACAGACGTCAGGTGTTGTGGCACAGAGAGTTCACCAGGTTTAAAGCGACCATATGACCTTAGATTGTCAGTCGTGTGAACTCTATGGTGTATTATAGAGAACGTGTAGAGAACGTGTACTGCTGCCTAGTACTCCACGATCAAGGTGAAAGATTAAGAAGTAAATAGAAAAAAATTAATATATATGATTAGTAATTTTAAACAGTGAGGAGACATAGGACACGATGCATGGAGAGAGAGAGAGAGAGAGAGAGAGAGAGAGAGAGAGAGAGAGAGAGAGAGAGACGCACGTTACCTGTAAACACCTTCACAAGAGCAACACAATTTTTATGATAGCGAAGTATAATACCTTTGTCGGACAGGTGACGCACGCGCACTAATAATTAACGGCGCGGTAGAATGGTTAATAATTATACTGATTATGATTAAAGGAAGTTATTATTTACACACACACACACACACACACACACACACACACACACACACACACACACACACACACACACACACACACACACACACACACACACACACACACACACACACACACACACACAAGGTCCATAAATAACCGGAAGCTCATCAATGTTGCAATACTAATCCTGGCACTATATGTTGCAACACGTGTTAGGCTGCAACAGTCAGTTATGTCAACCTTACGCACCATTTTATGACCTGGATTGAGTGTCAACATAAGGCAGTACAGTACGGCATTATCTACCCTCCATTACTAGGTGAAATGAACAAAGGCTGGTGATCAAATTTTTCGTAGAGTGACTCAATAATGACAACAAACTCACACAACGAGACACACAAACAACGAATAAATCCAGTTATGTTGTGTGTGTGTGTGTGTGTGTGTGTGTGTGTGTGTGTGTGTGTGTGTGTGTGTGTCTAAGTCTCTCCAAACAATTAAAAATTTTCACCAAACTTAATAAATTCACGACAAAAGGCTTAAAAAAAACGTGTAAAATAATAAATAAAATCAGTAATTACCTCTCTTACCGGCCAGTGTTTGGAGTCGGGAAGTGGACTGCTGCAATATATCCAACAGAAAAACCCGGACTACTGAACTAAACCTGGCCAATGTATATGTTGCATGTCGTATATGTATAGCTAAAATGTATATAGCTTTGTTTATTAACCTCCTTGTTTATTGACAGTGTGTTGTTCCTTCATTCAATATCGTGTTCCTTCATTCAATATCGTGTTCCTTCATCTAAGATGTGCCCTTCACCAATACATATTCTTTTGTTCATTCCTTCATTCACTCCCTGCTTTCACTCCCACAGTTCACACATTCACTCCCTGCTTTCACTCCCACAGTTCACACATTCACTCCCTGCTTTCACTCCCACAGTTCACACATTCACTCCCTGCTATCATTTGTGACCGTATCAGAGGGAGGTGATCACTTTCCAATGACCCAATCACCTTCTCGTATTACTCCCCCCAAGAAACCAATCAAATTGTAAATGAGTTTTCGTCGACCAATCACGTGTAACCTGAGAGTTTTGACCCACCTATCAGAATCAATAAAGGACTGAGGGATCCTGGAGGAGGGTATCTGTCCCTATGAGGAGTTGTGGTGATGTATCTTTCGGGAATAATAATAACAATAATAATAATAATAATAATAATAATAATAATAATAATAATAATAATAATAATAATAATAATACCACCAACTACAACAACAACCCGAGTCAGGGCAGGAGCCAGTGTCGCCAGGGAAACAAATGAGTCATAACTTAGCCAGTGTGTGGATGGAA
>NW_024744839.1:1915557-1977387 GCF_018991925.1 Homarus americanus
TTCTCTTCCATTTTATCGTAGTTTCCCTTTACCTCCTCCTACGCCCTCTTACCCTTCCCTCTTCTACCTACTCTACCAATCCATTTACTCGTTTCCTCCCTTTATCATTTTCTTTACTTATCTCTCTTCCTCCTCACTCTCCTCTCCATCCCATCTATCTCACTCACCCATTTCTTCTCCCTCTCTCCCGAAACATCAGCCCTCTCCTCCCTTCACCACCAGTTCCCCCACCATTATCTCCACCATTCATCACCATCGCCCTGTTGGAGGATGTTCCGGCTGCCACCACACACTTAAACGCGAATATTTTACTCCTACGTGTAATATATAAGGCACTTGAAATAGATAATGTATAGTGTGGCGTGGGGCTGGTTTTCGTCAGTCTGCCTCTAATCCCGAAAAAAGTGAAAATTCCTCCTTTTTTTCGCCTTCGGGATATAATTTTCCCTCTCACTATTTACTTCTTCGTCCCTAAAGCTTTTTCATTCTATCGATCAATCTGTGTAAGGTGTGGATATGTCTGGAGTACTGGTTGGTCTCTCCCTGTAAGGTGTGGATATGTCTGGAGTACTGGTTGGTCTCTCCCTGTAAGGTGTGGTTATATCTGGAGTACTGGTTGGTCTCTCCCTACAGACTTTGGCCAGGACACTCCAGCGCTCACAATAATCTCGGCACCCTGGTCAACGACACCTCTGAGGCCGAGAACCACTTCCGCCTGGCACTCAAGGCTCACCCTCAACACGCCCATGCCTACTACAACCTGGCCAACCTCAGGCAGTAAGTGTTTGTTCACTCTCACCACACCTCCGCCCTTACAGCACATCCCTACAGCACACTCCCGTCCTTACAGCACATCTCTCCCTTACAGCACACCCCGCCCTTACAGATCCTCCTCACAAAACAGCCGCCCTCACAACACAGCCATCCTCACAACACAGCCGCCCTCACAACACAGCCATCCTCACAACACAGCCGCCCTCACAACACACTACACCTTCACACCAATACACTATTCCTGGCTTTTAGATAAATAACAAATTTTGCAGGAGTAAGGGAGCGTGACACCTGGCCGGTACACCGCTCTTCGTTGTAAAATGTACACACCAGTGGATGTTCCACGGCTTCAGTCCTGTTGAAGCCAAACTGAATGAAGCTTTTTTTTCCCGCTGGACGCTGTTGAATATCAGAAATGTATAAGAGAAACAGGGCGCTGCAGGAAGCGAGTCAACTCAACTCTCTTCCTACCTCTCTGCCCAACAGAGAGCGGAGTAGTTTGAGGCAAGCGGAAGTGCTACCAGTAAAAGAATACCTCTTACTTAACTCTCCCTTACTCTGCCCACCAGACAGCAGGGAGAAGCAGAGTCGCTGCTGGTAGAGGCTCTCTCCTCCACCACCAGCCAGACGGCAGAGTAACCCAATGCCTTACTCTCTTCTTTACCCACAACATAACTCTGCCTCACTGGAAAGGAAGATCCTCTACCGGGAAAGAACTCTTCCTTAACCTTTCTCTCTCACTATCCAACAGACAGCAGGGGCGCATGGGGGAGGCGGTGGCACTGTTGGAGGAGAGTCTGCGCTACGACGCCACCAACAGGGACGCGGTGTCGTCCCTGGCGGGGCTGTACAGTGACGCGGGACGATCCACCGAGGCTGAGAACCTCCACTTGGCGTTGCTGGCCGCCCGACCTTCTGACCCCGTCGTCCACAACAACTACGCCGCCTTCCTGCAGAAGATTGGTGAGCTCCTACACCTTCTTGTTACAGTAGATGCGTCCACCTTCCACCAGTCTTGTCTACTTTCTCCACTACCTTCCACCAGTCTTGTCTACTTTCTCCACTACCTCCCACCAATCTTGTCTACTTTCTGCACTACCTTCCACCAGTCTTGTCTACTTTCTCCACCTCCTCTCCCCCTCTCTCTCTCCTTTGCCTTGAAGGGTTAAAGTTCACCTGGCTACCTATGAACATCTCAAGCGACAAGATCTTAATTAGGATTTACATGGGGCGCTTCACTTTAAGTTCCCCCTTTGTTTATATAAGACTTTTACTGTCTCAATGTGGAATTAGTGCCGAGCTACTGACAGTGTGTGTGTGTGTGTGTGTGTGTGTGTGTGTGTGTGTGTGTGTGTGTGTGTGTGTGTGTGTGTGTGTGTGTGTGTGTGTGTGTGTGTGTGTGTGTCACCGTCTTAGGTAGTGGTCAATATAACAGTGTGCCTCAGTCAGTTTATGTCCATCTCCCTTAACTAGAGCTCTACATCTCTTCCTTTATTATCTCCACCAACAACTGCCTCTATAGACCCTCTCCTCTATGACCACTCTCTTCATTATTCACCATTGTCTCCCGCTTCCATCACCCATTGTAACTCAGCCCCTCTTACCTCCTTGAGTGACGCCCAGCCCAGCCAGTCAAGGTGGAGGAGAAACCCTTGTCTATTGTAATGGGTCGAGTGGAATTCCTTTACCGAAATTTTACCCTAAAGGTGGAATCCCGAAATTAAATTCCGTCAAGAAGTGGATCGTTACGGTGTGTCGTGCTCCGCCTCTTGAGTAACAGCCAAGTGTAGCTCTTAACAAGGCTCACACATCCACACACACCCACACCCCACCCACACACACTCCTGCCTGCCTTTTTGTTAATCAACGTTTACTCTTCACATTTGAAGCTGAGGTGTAGCGTTATATAATATAAATTCTCTTTGGTACCTGTAATTATTTTGTACAGGTGTGTGGGGTCGTATATAAAATAATCTTAAATGTTTGTTTTTTTAATGAAAATCGTTTAAAAATCTAAAGAAAATATTGTCATGTAGTCAGTAAAAGTTAGAGTCAAAATTAAAAGGTCTTTGATGTTTCCCAATTAAGCTGGAAGACGTTGTAAAATTAGTCGCACGAAATGGACAATTACGAAGTTATAACAAAGCAAATGTCTGAAGTAAAGAATTATTTTCGTGTTGTTTGAGAACTGACAGTTTCTCTCACTGATCACACAACACGGTGATTATGACACAACAGTCAGGAGAAAATAATAGTGAACCTTTTATTCCTTGATGCTGGAGGACTTTGTTCCCTTAAGACCTCATGTTACCAAAGACCCCGGAGCTGGTGGTCTTGACACCGCCTCCCTCCTCCTCCTCCCGCCACGTTCTATCCGTCTTCGTTCTGACCTACAGTAATTCCTCCTCGTCACGTTCCATAATCTTGTGATGTCCCGCGGGGTTATTATAACGAGCTGCATCTCTCTCATCTGCGGAAAGGATGGATCCTTAGCCTTCCCGGGTCCGGGCCCGGCCTGGCCTGGCTTGGCTTGGCTTGGCTTGGCCTGGAGTGATTGGTTAGCTGGTGAGTTCAAGCCAGGGGGGAGCCGGATGGTCGAGGTATAGAGAGGATCAGGTGGTTGACGTAGTGAAGTGAGTAGCTGCTTTGATACTCGGAATGAGTTTTCTCGCTGTAGGCAAAAACCCGTAACTGAGCTACGGTCTGAAAAGAGATCTGGGATCTTTTGTGTGGGAAACAAACTCGCCTGGAAACCTTATTTACATACATACATACATACACACACACATACATACATACATACATACATACATACATACATACATACATACATACAAATTATTTACAACTACTGTATATATTTACTCGGTATCCTCTTGAAGGGAGAACTGAAGGTCGACCGCCAACCCTGTACGGTATATTAACAGACATCTCTCGCCCGGCCACAGGTCGTCGTGAAGCAGCACTGCGTCACTACGAGGCGGCGCTGGGGCTGGACCCTCAGCACACCGTGGCTCTGGTCAACACAGCCAGACTCATGAGGACGCTTCATCACAACAACCAGGCGGAGATGCTATACAAGAGGTGAGTCACGCCCTCCTGTGGTGGGAACTGTAATCCTCAACTTATGTTCTTTCCCAAACAAACAAACAAACAAAACGGTGAGGTAACAAGTGCACAATACTGGACAATAAAATAATATAGTAAACAGTATAGTCTAATACACATGAATAACACGGTATATTAGAAATAATTTATTGTAATCTTATAGCAACTACCTACCTAACCTAACCTAACCTAACCTAACCTAACCTAACCCCAAACAGCTTTAAGCAACACACATGACCATTTAGAATTTTACTGAAACAAGAAAATACTTACGAGTTATCCCTCAAGTATAACAAAACCAACGTCTTTTATCTATGGTAATTTATGTTTTATATATTACTAAACTTAAAAAATGACTCAGATAATTTATGGACACTCAAGTAATGTTAGTTACTCCCCTAGACTAGTCCTCCTCCTCACAGCCAAAACCAACTGGTAGTCTCCCTGAGGTAAATAAATCACAGAGAGCAAATTACTTTACACAGACTCCCAAATGTTGATCCATGAATTAAACACAGAAGAGATTTAAGGTATAGTCACTATCTCTCTCTCCTCTCCCTCGGTCACTGGACGATGAAGCTATCCCCTCTCTCCCTCGGTCACTGACCCTACCCTCCCTGACCCTACCATACCCTCCCTGACCCTACCATACCCTCCCTGACCCTACCATACCCTCCCTGACCCTACCATACCCTCCCTGACCCTACCATACCCTCCCTGACCCTACCACACCCTCCCTGACCCTACCATACCCTCCCTGACCCTACCCAACGTGCAGTACCTCCTCTACCCAGTAACTGAGTGGGTTAAATGCTCTCCCATGTTGTTGACTTAACCAGAGAGTTAAGTGTGTTCTTATATCATTAACACGTGGGTAAAATGTTTCCCTTATTTAGATATACAAAGGGTAAATGTTCCCCCAGTACCCCAGTAACCGGTGAATTAACCCCAGTAACCGGTGAATGAATTAACCCCAGTAACCAGTGGATTAACCCCAGTAACCGGTGGTTCCTCGTACAGAGCGCTGGCCGTGGCGTGGGAGGCAGAGATCGGTGAGAGTCTCGGGAAGCTCTACCTGAACACCGGGCGTCTGGAGGAGGCTGAGGCCACCTTCACCACCGTCCTCGCTCACCACCCACATATGCTCTCCTCCACCGTCTACCTGGTAAGTTGACAGTACTCCCTCTCTCTGTCATTTCCCGTTTTTCTCTTCTCTTCCAACTATTATTTTCTCTCTCTCTCTCTCTCTCTCTCTCTCTCTCTCTCTCTCTTTCCACAACTAGATCGTCCTATCATGCCTTGTGTTATTTAAAACAAGTCTAGTTATCCTTATATTAAATGCATGACGCAGTTAATTAGCGTATGTACCTTAGAATTGCTTATATATAAAAACCTATTAATTTCAGTGCCTAAACATTCCTCCAGAAAATGTTGTTGAAGTCATCAATTCAGACGTATGCAAGAGAATGTTTACTCTTTCCTTAAAAACCTCTGTGCACCTTCCATGTTATTCCAAGTCTAATTACTTACCTGCACAGAACATACCTTAATATACAGCATGTTGCTTACCTCACGTTTTTTGGGGGTCTGCTCTCGGGATTAATTTCAAGACTGAATTAGCTTTGTTTGCCTCGTTGTATAGTTCAGAAAGGCTTACTGAATACTTTACTAACCTTTTTTTTTGTCATTCCCAAACACTGTATAAACGCAACAACTTTCAGGAGAAGTTATTTTGATTTCGTGCCCAATTGTCTGTTAAACTGGTACGTTTGGGAAGGTACTGGCAGACCCATTGTGTGATATATGTTATTTGAACAATAGAAATATATACAAATTAATCCAATTTGGCAATTATCCCTATCAAGCATGACATATTTATACCCCCCTTGTGTGTGTGTGTGTGTGTGTGTGTGTGTGTGTGTGTGTGTGTGTGTGTGTGTGTGTGTGTGTGTAAAGCCGTTTTTTCTATCATTTACTAACGTGTTTATATAATATCATTTTCTTGCATCATCTCTGCTTTCCTCCTCTACTTCCCCACTTCTTATCGTCTGCCCCTCCTCCTTCTCTCCAGTATCTCTCTCGTTCTGCTCACACACTTCCCTCTCTATGCCTCCTCTTCTTCCGGTCTTTACTCGGTTTACTTCCTCTCCCTTTTAACTTCAATTTATCCACTTGGTTCTTTTTCTCGTCGTGTTCTTTATTTCTCCTCTATGCATTTTCATGTGAAATTGTATTCTCTCACACGTTTTCCGTCCATTTCATTTGTCTTTCTCCCTATCCCAGGAATTTTTGCTGCCGGCCACCACTCCCCCCCCTCTCGCTCCATTGCCTCCACACTATCCTCTCTTCTCTTCTCCTCTTTTTTCCACCTCCTCTCACACTTCTCTCTCCCCCCCCCCACACACACACCTTTTTCTCTGTTGAATATTCCCATTGACTTGTATTCACCGCCTCCTTGTATTATTTTTACTTTGGATTCTATTCTTGATGTTGTCTTCTGGCGGTCTCCTCAACTCTTTCATCATATTATCTTTCTTTATTTCTGTGTGTGTGTGTGTGTGTGTGTGTGTGTGTGTGTGTGTGTGTGTGTGTGTGTGTGTGTGTGTGTGTGTGTGTGTGTGTGTGTGTGTGTGTGTGCGTGTGTGCGTGTGTGTGCGTGTGTGTGTGTGTGTTATAACTCAATGGATAGGTTAGGTTAGGTAAAGATGTTAGCTTCAGTCTATATTCATAAAGTTAACGGTTAAAATAAACAGCAATATCACTGAGGTTATACGAGTACTGAACATGACCAGAGGAAAGTTGACCTACCGAGTTAATTACAAAAACACGTTCATCATTAGACTACACCATCAAGTTAGACGTAGAGAAGAGTCGACCTACTGTAGCCAGGAGTAAACACAGGTGTATCATAACCCATTCATCCGTGAGACTCTATACACGAGGTCGTTCACTGTGTTGCTCCTAGAGGTGGTTACTTGGCCTCCCCAGCCTCGGCCTAACCTCACCTCATAAATAGGGATGAGGCGTTAAAACTAAACCCCTTTAAGACTTCACCTAGACTCTAATATCGAGGTTAGGGACGGTGAACATATAATGAGTCACTCTCCTGACTATTTGACTACCCCTCCTGACGCAGGCGCGGGTGAAGCTGCAGCAGCGAAGCTACCTAGTGAGCGAGGACCTCCTGCGTCAGGTATTGGACCAGGCCCCGGGGCACCAAGAGGCACTCTTTCAGCTGTCACTCCTTTACACCCACACCAACCGTACCCAGGATGCCCTTGCCCTCGCCCAGCAAGCCGCCCATAACTGCTCAAGGCCACCCAACCTATGCGCCCGACTCCACGCCCACTACGGAGACCTCCTCAACGATAGGCACAATGTGGATGAGGCCGCCCAGGTAAGAGGCTCTCTCGTGTATAGTGACGCCCAAAAAAAGTTCTCTAGTGTAGTGGTGTAGGTCTGTGTGGGGCACCAGAAGCTCTCACACACACAGAGCTGAACAAGGAGTGTGTGGAGTGGATCTTGTAGCCCCAGTGTGAGGAACTACTGTGGAGTTAAGGAATATTTGTGGCAATATTAAGGACTTAACGTGTATGTGGGAATACTTATAGAAGAAATGCAGCTGTAAGAAGTGTGTGAAGGAAAAGTGTATGTGTGAAGGTCTTAGGTGTTAACGAGGGGTTGGTTGTGTTAAAGGTGGTCTGTGGAAATACTAAATAAAATACTAAAGATACATATTTCCTTGTTGATGTAGAGTTACCTGCTGGCAGTAGAGCTTGAGCCGACACTCACCCACCCCCACATCAACTTGGGCGCCCTCTACCACGCTAAGGTGAGTTACCCTTCTATTATACTCCCTCTTGCGAGACTGACTTCCTTGTGGTCCCCTCAGTTCACACTGATAAATGGCTAAGTTACCCTAGTGTTACATAGCCATACGTCAGGGACTTACACACATGCCTAAAAGTACCAAGGAATAATCTGATCAAGTGACTCACAAGTAACTCAAGTCGACACCATAAAGGAGTTCCGATATACTGCAACATCTCCAGTCACTCTTATGACCTTACTAGTGTCACTCTCAGGTTAGGTTAGATATAGTGTGTGTAAGCGACTATCGTAGTCCATCTCTTCCCCCAGGGTGACTACGCCCGCGCCTGGAGACACTACCTGACTGCGCACGGACAGGAGCCCTCCAACACCCTCCTGCTGGAGAACATGGAGAAGCTGCGGCGGGTACAAGACCTCCATGCCCCCTCCAACATTCCTCACTGCCTCAACAAGTCCTGATATTTGTTCCATGACTCAGAGGTGTCATTCGAATCATTTTTGAACACGATTATAGATTGATACTTCGATTGCTAAAGAATGAAACAAAATAATATCTGAAAAGTTTCGAAGACATAAACACGTACACATACACAGAAACACACACACCCTGACACACAAGACCACTTACACATAAACATACGCACACACAAGCTAATATTTTCCTTCCTTTTATAATGTGGAAGAAGTTTTGGTCTGACTGTGCGTTTATTCCTCTATATAATCTTACGCATAAGACAACTACATCCTCACAACTTACGGCCGACATACCTGGACAGTATGTCATTATCTACAGTCGAGTTTGTTGCTTATAAATAAATAAGTGAAAAAAAAACAAATCCTCTTCACCCCAAAAAAAAAGTGACGTCAATGAGCCCTAGTTAACGCTGGGGGTCCTAGAGACGTCCTGAGAGACTACAGTGGACGTCAAGTAATGGTTCCTGATGACCTGACACCTCACAAGTGACTCAATGCTTGATTCAGGTGACCTTCAATGACGCCAAGTGATCCACGTTAGATGCATAATTGATGTAAATGGTGTCAAACGACGGCAAGTGACTCCAAACTGATCCAGACGACTTAAAATAACATTAAGTGACCCAACAAGTGATCAAGGACACCTTCAATAACTCCAAGTGACCTCTTTTTGACGCAAATGACCTTAGACGCCACTTAATGACCCTACATGACCTTCAACATAACCTCAGATGACCACAAGACCCTAAAGTTAACAACCCCCGTGCGGCCCACGTCACCAACCAGCATCCTATGTTATCAATCAACGATCTTAGATAATTGCAAGTCTCGTCACGCGCCCAGGTGGTAAAAGATGACAACAGATTAACGCTAGGCAACCCATGTTCATCTGAGGTGACCTGGATGACCCCGAGGTGACGTAGGTGTCCAGTTGAATCCAGGAGACGTGTGTGTTGTCGTCTACCATCCCGAGGCCCGAGGCTGGTTGTCGGTGTGTCGTTAATATTTATACATGTTATCGAAATTTATTCTAAAACGTACGGATGACGACGACAGACTTACCAATACCAGGATACAATACCAGGATATAACACCAGGATATAACACCAGGATATAACACCAGGATGTAACACCAGGATATAACAACAGTATATAACACCAGGATATAACACCAGTATATAACACCAGGATATAACACCAGTATATAACACCAGGATATAACACCAGGATATAACAACAGTATATAACACCAGGATATAACACCAGTATATAACACCAGGATATAACACCAGTATATAACACCAGGATATACACACACAGTATATAACACCAGGATATAACACCAGGATATAACACCAGGATACACACCAGGATATAACACCAGGATAAACACCAGGATAAACACCAGTATATAACACCAGGATATAACACCAGGATATAACACCAGTATATAACACCAGTATATAACACCAGTATATATATAACACCAGGATACAACACCAGTATATATATAACACCAGGATACAACACCAGTATATAACACCAGGATATATAACACCAGTATATAACACCAGGATACAACACCAGGATATAACAACAGTATATAACACCAGGATATAACACCAGTATATAACACCAGGATATAACACCAGTATATAACACCAGGATATAACACCAGGATATAACAACAGTATGTAACACCAGGATATAACACCAGGATATAACACCAGTATATAACACCAGGATACAACACCAGTATACAACACCAGTATATAACACCAGGATACAACACCAGTATATAACACCAGGATACAACACCAGGATATAACACCAGTATATAACACCAGGATACAACACCAGGATATAACAACAGTATATAACACCAGGATATAACACCAGTATACAACACCAGGATACAACACCAGTATATAACACCAGGATATAACACCAGGATACAACACCAGTATATAACACCAGGATACAACACCAGTATATAACACCAGGATACAACACCAGTATATAACACCAGGATACAACACCAGGATACAATGGAGATAAAAACAGCACAGTAACGCATCAGTAATACTGCTTCTTCCTTCCAAGTTCTACCGTTTTAATAATATAATAGTTAACACTGGACTCTGTTACTTCAATAATGGTGTGTTGATGCGGTGGTTCGGTGTCATAACTACCAACGTGACCCGAACAAGACAGCGAGCGTTACTGGTACTTACAGCAGTTCATAGTAACATTAATATAGTCCTGAATTACCGTCAACAACACACACACTTGCATACACTTAAACATAGTTAGCTCTTGGTAGTAAATTACTGAGTATTTTACACATAAATCCTCTAATATGGAATAAACTGATGAAATGGTAAAAAAAAAATATATGAATGAAGTGGACAGGTGAAGCTGCAGGTAGACTCTCAGCCCCGAGTTATCCAAGATGAGAGAGAACGCTACAGTGAGGTTAAGAACAGAGTATAATGTCTAGTCTTGATACCTTCCAGAGCTTTCATCCCCCAGCTGACTACCTGAAGTAAATAATCCCAGCACTTTTTGACTCTTTTTGACTCTGTTTTCAAATTAATATCATCTAACCACACGATAACATTCACCACTTCATGGGAGGGACCTACCAAATTCACACTCACTTTACGAATAAATTACAACTATAATCAATCAAAGACTAAACTGAGAAGAACATCACCTGAGTGTTCATTACGGCGCCATGTACTGTGTGTTGTACAGGTGTATTGCACGAGAGTAAACAAACGGGCCTTTCAACCCTGTTTTCATTTTAGGTTTAATCAATGTTTGTTGTGTTACCTTATACCTGTTACCTGGCATCATCGGGTCCTCCCATTACCCCCCCCCTCTCTCTCACCTGTGATTCAGCTCTTAACATACTCAATGGGTTTAACTTATACTAAACCTTCCCAAGACTTAAAAACAGAACAAGGTTTTATTCCTAAAATTTTCATCTTATTGGTTTATTTTTGTCCCCCCTTCTCCTCTGATCAGTTCTTTTCTTTTCAATTCCGTTGCTAGAATTTGTAAACGCGATCGTCGACATGTTGTGTGTTTGGGGTAGCCGAGGGCGTGCACTTGCTCTGTTCTTCCTGACGTTTACAGACCAGACTGACCTTCGTTACAACCTCAGCTGGATTTCCTTGTACCCATCTCCCAGCAGTCTGCCTCAACATTGCTTCCATTTATGCTTAACTCCTCTGTCACCCGCCTCTGTCACCCGTCTCCGTCACCCGCCTCTGTCACCCGCCTCTGTACACCTGGTAAACGCTAACTTAGTCAAACTCAAACAGTAAACATCTCCGGAGAGCAACATTATTCTCAGCCACACCTCGTCCTCGACAACACTCGGGTATAGCCTCTTCCTCCCGCATCAGTATTCGAGGACAAACTCACAATAACTCTTGGAATCAACACGTTTCCGCTTTAGTATAAGACACCGCCTCTGTTGTGTCACCGGGAGAGTCATGCACCTCCTCTGGCTGTTATAAAAGGCCTAACCCACCAGATACTTTAACGATAACAAGACAGGATTATGGAGAGAGGTGGAACAGGAAGACGGTACACACGCTGGTTATGAGTAAGTTGTCTATACACACCAGATATAACCCGCTCCTGTACATACAGTTTATCAGTATGGATCTGTGTGTGCAAGGTGAAGGTTCCTGACATCTGAACCCCCCCCCCCATCACTTCCCATTTCGGCCGTGAACTCATATCTATTGATCTTAGGTTGTCTAAATTATACGCGAGTCCCAGAAACGTCGCCTCTTACCTCCCTGAGACGAGCGCTGTCCCCAGTGAGAGACACCTTACTTAAATGTCAATATGAGGAGCCAGGCGTCAGGTAATACTACATTAGTGCCTCACATGGCTGGGTAGCAACACAAACACCTGACACAAGAGAACTGATATCGAAGGAAAACTAGGTTCGAGCCCTTCGTGACGTCATCTGTAAAGGTTATAGGTGTCGGGTATTGATTTTAAAGTTTTTTTCTTCCCAGGTAATATGATTTGTCGACACACCTGTATTGATGAGAAGGTGTTATAATGAATCATAGAATCGAGCGCAGGTGAACGAAAACGACACGTACACACGCACAAACACGCCTACACATACATAAATATCCACCCACCCACACATACAAACACCAACCCATCCACCCACCCACACATACTAATATCCACCCACACATACAAACACCAACCCACACACCCACCCACGCCACCCATATGCAAAGTCAACTAGGCACAGTGGATAATAATGCTTCTAAATATCTCACGTGAACAAGACAGAATTAGTAAGTTAAATCATAATCTAAAGGAGAAAAAAACAAAGTAATTTAGTGTAATGGAACGGAATACCAGAATCTAAATATTGGAGACTGTTAACTAAAAAATTATCCCCAGGCTGTCACTAGAAGAGGAGGAGGAGGAAGAGGAGGGGGTTGTATGTTGATATCAACTTAGTCTGTCTGTAGTGGTGTTGGTGAATATGTCAGCTGATGTTTGTTTGGCTTCCGTGAGTTTATTATATATATTTAACACATTGAGTGAGTTATGGGTGTTGGTGAGAGCTGTGTTTGTGTCCAGGTGACGGTCACTAGCGCCAGTACTGCCCTAATTAAAGCCTGACAGGTATTTGCCTAATCTCTGACGGGTATTAAATTTCAACAAAACATCACAGGTATTTGCCTAATTAAATTTACAGGTGTTTTTCTTTAGCAAGTTAGCAACGTATCCCAGCTGGTTAAGGGCATGTATTTTTACTGATCGAGGAAATGTATCATTGTTAGTTACAGGTACAGTATGTATTCTATACGTGGTTTCAGGTATGTATTCTCGGTAGGTACAGTCATGTATCCTCGAATGATCCAGGTATGTATTCCCTACTAGTTACAGTATGCATTCTTGTTAGTTGCAGGCCTGTATGCTAGTTGGCTACAGCTAAGAGTGCGAGATAACACAAAATAAGGAAATAGTTACTGATATGTGTCCTCAATAGATACATGCATGCATTTCTGCTAGTCACAGTCCTAGAGATCTTGCTAGCTACACTTATCTACCATTGCTAGTTACATATACAGTATGTATCCTTGCTAGCTACTGGTATGCATCAATGGTAGTTACAGGTATTTATCGATGGTAGTTACAGGTATGTATCGATGGTAGTTACAGGTATGTATCGATGGTAGTTACAGGTATGTATCGATGGTAGTTACAGGTATGTATCGATGGTAGTTACAGGTATGTATCGATGGTAGTTACAGGTATGTATCGATGGTAATTACAGGTATGCTTTGCTCATGGTTACGAACACTAAAATTACTAGTTACAGGGCTGTCTTCCCTTGTTACTGGTAAATAACCTTACTAGTTACATAAACAGTTGGTTACAGGATGTTTCCTCACTAGTAACAGGTAAATGTCCTCCTCGACTACAAGAATGTATCCTGTTGGTGATTTTAAAAGTTAAATAAACGTGTGTGAGGACAGGATCTGGTGCTGGTGACGTCATCGGGACCATAGCTCTCAGTGGGATCAGGAACCCAGACCCTCAAAGGTTCCCGTCTCAAGTTTATTCCTTTAACTGATGATAAAACTCATCCAATTACTGACTTTATTTTGGCCGCTGTCTGTGTATTTAATTGAGTCAGGTATATGCGTTGTTACACCTTCACACTGAGGAACGCTTACGGACGGTCGGTAACTCGTTCTTATTCTAAACGCCCATGTGTAGAGGAAACTTGTTTAAATACTATTAAGGCTGATTTTCTGCTGACTTGTATTAGGTCTGAAGAGTTATAACAGGTATCAAAAATTAGTTCATCACGAAGGTCAAACACCGAGGTCTGTGTGTGGGAGGACGAGTAACGTACAGCAGGTGTATAGAGTTACGTTAGGTAAAGGTATATAGAGTAATGTTTTGTGAATCATTTTTGTTGGAGATTCTTTGTGTCAATAGTGCTGAGTAAACGTAGGAGGATCCAAACACATGTATTATGTGTTGATAACTAGAGAGAGAGTACTGGTACCAGCTCAACTGTTCACCATTATCAATAAACTTGTGCTACACTGCAGTAAGTGTGGAGGACAGAGGGAAATATTATTAATTTCAGCATCAGTGGAACCATCATCTATAATTTATGATTTGTTTTAACTTTTTATTGTATAGTTAGTTAAGTATATATATATAATATATATATATATATATATATATATATATATATATATATATATATATATATATATATATATATATATATATATAAAGATAAAGACTGTATGTATAAACACTTGCTAGGGACAGGTATACCCTTCTCCCCGACATAATATATGTCAGTATATCCCTTAGAGTGTATGTTTATCTGATCGGCGTCTTGATGACGAGACTCGTGTATAAAAGAGCCATTTTCTTTATCAAAACACAAAAGAAAATAAGCTCTATTTGTTCACGATACAGAGTTCACAGTCGCCGTGTATATCCACGTTGCTTTGGACTTTGGCAACTGCTCACAAAATCTGGAGGTGTGTGGAAGAAGGTCATCTTCCCAGGCTGAGTCAGTGTGCCCTCACATTATTGACTCACCTTAAAACACTTTATTATAATTATCGGTTCAACAAAAATAAGACTTGTTGTTCCTCACACTGACTCAGCTGTCGTATCGGTGTGTTGGTCCAGGATGTAATGTGTTGCTCTAGCTGTCAGCTATTTTCAAACAAAGTGCTATTTTTGTAGAAAGTAACAATGAAGTATTTTCACGAACAGCTTGTTTCATTTATGGAGTCCCCGTGACCACAGGGAATATTCTGTGTGTCCCGCCGACCAAATGTCACCACCTACACCGAAAGGCCAACATGAAATCCAAATTTTCAGTGTTATTGTTGGTAATTCGTAGAGAATGGCCCCACCACTTGAACAACAACACTTTACTGTATCACCTGTCATAAAACAAACGAGTGAAGTATTGTCTCACTGGCAGTCATGAGGTGGGCTACAACACCCTTCCTGCTGAGCCATACAGTTACTTCACTATAACAACTACTTCATCACCAGGTAAATATATATAATAATTAAACACTATACTACAGCTTGAACACAGTAACAAATAAAACACTACATCACTATAATCCCTTAAAGGTTTATACTGAAAGAGATCCCAACACGTATGACTCTGTGTGAACTCAGACGAAGTATATTAAGTAGCGTTATATTCACCTGACGACTACTTACATATTTTCCACCTATGTATCTACCTATATATCTTTGTGTCTCCTTCCCTCACACACACACACACACACACACACACCATTAATGATAATCGTCATAGAATACAGAATAATGCCTCGGGTGTACAGGAATTTTGTATCGAGAAAGACTTTATATTTTCTAAACGTGTGTGTGTGTGTGAGTGTGTGTGTGTGTGTGTGTGTGTGTGTGTGTGTGTGTGTGTGTGTGTGTTTGAAAAAATATTAAAAACATAAAACTCCCAAGCAGAGAGGCGAGGCAATGAGACGAATAAGAAGAAAAAGAAGAAGAAGAAGAACTGGCGCATTGTCTTAGCGTGTGTGTGTGTGTGTGTGTGTGTGTGTGTGTGTGTGTGTGTGTGTGTGTGTGTGTGTGTGTGTGTGTGCGTGCGTGCGTGCGTGTGTGTGTGTGTGTGTGTGTGTGTGTGTGTGTGTGTGTGAGTTTTGGGACCAACTCACAAGAATGCTAGCAACGGCACACTACCTCCCCACGTTATTCTTTCTCTCTCTCTCTCTCTCTCTCTCTCTCTCTCTCTCTCTCTCTCTCTACACCTGTCCTGTGTCATTAGTGTGACCCCGCTATGATCACCTCCACCATTAGTGTGACCCCGCTAAGATCACCTCCACCATTAGTGTGACCCCACTAAGGTCATCTCCCTCATCGCGGTCTCAGGTCACGCCCTTCGTCAGCGTCTCCGGCGTGGCAAGAATCTGACCCTGAAACTTGTGTGAGTTATGATCTTCCTTTGTGAGCTGATGAACCGTTGGAACCTCCCCTGAATTTTGAGTCGAGGCGTCCATGTTTATATAACCATATCTGTGTTAGTGTCCGTTAGAGTCCGTTAATGTCCGTTAAAGTCCGTTACTGTGTCCGTCTGTTTACCTATTAATATTTGTATCGCTTTACTTTCCCTTTTTTGCTTTATTTACCTATCTATCTATTTTTCAGTCAGTATTTCTGTTTATAATGTCATTTAAATAAAATTGTCATACTTATATTATTTATGAATATCCAGGCAGGCTCTCTCTCTCTCTCTCTCTCTCTCTCTCTCTCTCTCTCAGTACACTACAGCAGAGGGAGGGCATCACCTGGTACAGCACACTACAGCAGGCAGCAGAGGGAGGGCATCACCTGGTACAGCACACTACAGCAGGCAGCAGAGGGAGGGCAACACGGAGGGCGTCATACAATAACCACTATGCAGGTCGTCAGGGCAGGTTTGTCAGGACCTGTCGTTCAAAACATCGAACCCAAAAATTACCGCACACTGGGACAACTCCAACCATTCAGCCGAGGAAGGGAGGTCGAAGTTAAATGAATAGCAGCGTAAATGGCGGAGGCTGGACCAGGGTGGCTATCTGCAGCTGGCAACACTGTTAGCGAGCAATCTTACAGGCACCAGCATTTAAAAGAACGCCAACTTTTATCTGGTAACACAGCTAGGGTGATATCTTAAAGGCGGTAACACTGCTAGAATGTCATCTGCTACCTGACAATATTTTAAAGATGCTATTTTCCAGCTGGCAACACTGTTAGGAGGCATACATGCATTCCTCAACGTTTTCATAACTTCCAGGATGGTAAGTTTTATCTGGCAACATTGAGAGCCTTACATGTCAAGTCCTCAAGGTGAGATCATACACTCACACGATACTACAGCACATGGGTGGCAATTCCCAACACTGACAACAAAATTAAGGTGACAACTCATAACTGACAACACAAAGATGTATTCTATACTGCGTAACACTACTAAAGAGGTATCGTATAGTTGGTAACACTTTGAGGGAGGTATTCCATAGTTGGCAACAGTTTCCAACAATTGGCAACACTCCCAATGTAATATCTTCCAGCTGGCAACCCTCCATTGATGCCTCCCCTACAGCCATCACCAGCTCAGGCTCCGTTAAGTTAGTTATCCTTCACCTGGCAGACCTCCAGCCCCTTAGTTCCAGGTTCTATAACTCACAACTACCATGACTCACATACATACATACATACATACATATCTCAACAGTCCATATACACGCGGACTTCCCTATACAAACAGTACCTCACTAGTCAAGATCGAACCCTGGACACACATACAGTACAGCACCAATACACCACAAAGTACCACAAGCTTACACATAATACCGAGAGATTTGGTTCTAAGCTTCTGCCCCTCTTGGTGTTTTGTCTGTGTGTTAGTTATTTTTCTGTAGTAAATTCCAACACTTAATAATTCAATGTGTTTATGCTGAAGTCTTAATTTTTCCCCGTAAAACATGTACTGTTCCCACCACTGTAATGTAATGTGTTATAGAGTGATGTTGTTGTGTTGCTTCATGATTTAGTCTGATGATGAGAAGATATATTGTGGAAACGTAACAGACTCTATATGGTGTTACAGTATAGAGGGACAATATCATACAGCAGTATTATGTATTAACTTTCCTACCATTACAGTTTGGTTGTGTAATAATAATGGAACAAATGTGATCATATATGAACTAAATCCCATTATGTAATGACAATAAGCAAACCGTTATCCGTATCAAGTTAAAACGTCAGTTGTGTTAAAAGACTTAATCCAGAGATTATACTTATAAAGGTTGATATACTGTAGTCAGCGTGAGATTAGTGTTTTTCTTCTTGTCATTTATAACATTATCAGTAATATCACTGACATTACCAATTGTTATTGATGTCATTAATATTTTTCCTTACCAGTATTATCATTACCATCTGTAGTATTACCGTCAATAATCATTATTATTATTATTATTATTATTACTACTATTACTATTATTATTATTATTATTATTATTATTATTATTATTATTATTATTATAATTATTACTATTATTATTATTATTATTATTATTATTATTATTATTATTATTATTATTATTATTATTATTACCATTATTATTATTATTATTATTATTATTATTATTACCATTATTATTATTATTATTATTATTATTATTATTACTATAATTATTACTATTATTATTATTATTATTATTATTATTATTATTATTATTATTTATTACTATAATTATTACTATTATTATTATTATTATTATTATTACTATATTTATTATTATTACCATTATTATTATTATTATTATTATTATTATTATTATTATTATTATTATTACTATAATTATTACTATTATTATTATTATTATTATTATTATTATTATTATTATTATTATTATTATTACTATAATTATTATTATTATTATTATTATTATTATTATTATTATTATTATTATTATTATTATTATTATTATTATTATCAGCATAGCCGTTATTCATAATAATAACAATGTTCTCTTGTGAGAACATTTCTTGATCACGTGTTGTGCAGCTTGAGGTAAGCTCTTTTCAGTTAAAACTTCGCCTCATTAAAATCGGATTTATTCCTCGATAAAAAAAATAATAAATTTCGTTTTCTATTTTTCTATGCCGGAGATTATTGCTGGGATATTAATACGTCTTAGACTGTTAGTTACCAAGTGTGTGTGTATGTATGTGTGTGTGTGTGTGTGTGTGTGTGTGTGTGTGTGAAGTGAGTGTGTTTGTGTGAGTGTGAGTGTGTTTTAATGGTCTGAGTATTTGTCAAAAAGGATAACATTTTCACCTTCGACTTAAGTACTGTGAGAACTAGATGGAACCTACAATACACTGACCAATATTTACCTTATATAACACCATCACTAAAACATGACTATACACCGGTATATGACCACCACCACCACCACCACCACGAGCCTCTTCACCGTCTCCTTCAGTAGATCAAGTCCGCTTAACAAGATAATTTTCCCCAACTTTGAACGGAGAAATGATGGCTCCAGGACCGACCCATAAACACCACCTGGCAGCACCATCACCCCCGTCCCAGCGCCACAATGCCCCTCACAGCCACTATGGAGCCCAGGATAATACCACTCACAATGACGCATATATTCAACCCCCCAGAAATCAGCTCTTGAGAATTCGTGGCTGCTGGTGAGAACTATTGTGAGAAACGAAGTATTATCATCTCGTAAGTAAGGAAGTCTTGAGAGATATAATGACACTTTATAATGACTGGCTGCTGACCTATACGTAATAGCCTTCAGGGTCAGTGTTTATAAAGATCGTAAACATTGGTAAAAATTAAGTTGAAAAGATTATTAAAAGGGAAAACGTCGTCACAACTCACCCTTAGGGATGAACCAGAGGCAGACAGAGGCAGATATGGGCAGACAGAAGCAGACAGAGGCAGACAGAACAGCAGCACCAGGCCATGCTGAGTCTCTGATCTGTAAATAAGAACAACACTTTTAAAACTCTTGCTTTATGCCTTCATTAATTAACTAAATGAACGGCTTATCTGTCTGACTGACGGAACAAGGGGATTTTTTTTCACCTGGTTTTTCCCCACCTCGTTATCTCATCACTGTCTAGTTTAAGGTGAGTTTTGGCGTGTGTCCGCTACGATGACGTTCAGTAATTACCTCCATTTAACGGACGTCAATCTAATGGTTATACTCCGTTATAATGAGGTTTTATATCTAATGGACCTCAATATAATGGGCTGTACTCTCCAATATGGTTTATTATGATGAGGTTTCACAGCTAATGGACCTAGTACCACCCACTACCACCACCACACACTAACCTAACCTAACCATCATCACTGGATGCTTAAGACACAGTAACTTATCGACAGGTCTTAATATTGTCTGTATAAAGCTCACATACACACTCAATAATGTCTCACACTCCAAAATGGGAAGACAAAAGCAATTATGAGTGACTCTCCACTAAGGTGTAACTCAGCAGTGGTAAGTTACGGCAGAAGTTACCCTCCAGACACTTCCCTGACACCTTCCAGAGTAGATGGTTAATGAGGTAACTTCTGGTCACTGTAGAGGGACTGTACTGTTATACCTGTGATAATGTTAGTTTTTTGTAGGAGATTTCTTTAAGTTTATCCTCCTCTCCTCTCTCCGTCCCTTTCTCCCCCCATCTCTCTCTTCCTCTCATCATCTGCCACCTCCTCTCCTCCTCTTCCTCCCTTCATCTCCTTCACCTCATCTTTGTTGATGTGAGTCAAAGGTTCGGATCTTACACAACCTTGATAAACATCCCACCTAGTGTGACCTTCTGTACACCCTGTGGCCACCTAGTGTGACCTTCTGTACACCTTGTGGCCACCTAGTGTGACCTTCTGTACACCTTGTGGCCACCTAGTGTGACCTTCTGTACACCTTGTGGCCACCTAGTGTGTACACCTTGTGGCCACCTAGTGTGACCTTCTGTACACCTTGTGGCCACCTAGTGTGACCTTCTGTACACCTTGTGGCCACCTAGTGTGACCTTCTGTACACCTTGTGGCCACCTAGAGTGACCTTCTGTACACCTTGTGGCCACCTAGTGTGACCTTCTGTACACCTTGTGGCCACCTAGTGTGACCTTCTGTACACCTTGTGGCCACCTAGTGTGTACAGCGTGTGAGTTTCTCCGTACCAGCCATTACACAAGTTATATTAAATTCAAACACATTTTACTGAGAACAATAATGTTACTAGGATGGATAATGAGCTTCAGATTTCACCACAAAAATCTGTAATACTTGATTATAAACTGTATAAATATTTTATGATGTAAATAATTCAGCCGGGATGCATTCCTCTCGATTCTCTCACTGGTGTTATGTGGTTAGTAAATACACTCAACCTTCATATGTAATAACTCTCTACAATGACTGAAAAATTTATGTTATGTAACGTTTACTTTTACGAATATATGTCATCTTTATTCCCCCTCTAAATTAGGTTTTCCGGAGCTAGAAGACGACCTGTTGTGTGTGTTGTCACGAGTTAGCTCCGTCAGTCAATGTCCGAAGTGGTATGTTACGTTAGGTTTAGCAATGTTCTTAAGTAATGAAAACATACTCCCAAGTGAGAATCAACCGGGAGAGAGAGAGAACTTATCACTATGATCAGCTAAGGCTATACATGTCATAGGCCTTAACACGCTGTAGCCTTGAGTAAAATGGACGTAGCCTTGACAAACACACGTATTTCAGCTTTAAAACTAAATAAACTAATATATTCCTATAGAAAACTACGTAAATATTAGAGTTGTTATCTTATATTCGGTAAACAACTCGGCATTCTCTACCTGCCTCCAAACACCACACTACAGAAGTAATCCACTAACTACAGCACCACACTACAGAAGTAATCCACTAACTACAGCACCACACTACAGACGTAACCCATTAACTACTGACTAACGCACCAAACAATACCTCAAGGACGTGTCGATACTCATAACACTGATGCAGACATTGAACACGCCTCCCGAGAGACCACTAACGACTGCAGCAATTCGCCGCCTTGGTAACATTGTCTAGGACCACCCATCAACCCGCCCACATCTGGACCACCCACCAACCCGCCCACACCTGGACCACCCACCAAACCCGCCCACACCTGGACCACCCACCAAACCCGCCCACACCTGTCTCTATCAGATTCTCACTTCATCCCTAAACTTAAGGAACATCTTCGAGGTTGACGTTTCTCCTCGGACACTCAAGTCAAGACATCTGTGAGGACTTAACAGAACACAGAGATCTATCGTGACATCAAGAAGGAACTACTTGAGCGCTGGTACAAGTGTATGGACGTATTGCAGTCAGGTGGGGAGAATACTGAGCCATAATTAACTTACTGTAATGAACTTATTATAACAAAGTGCTCTAGACAGGCTTCAATAGGCCAATTGTTGTTTAATTGTGAAAGAGAAAACCCAGAGTGAAAAATACACTTAAACAAACCAATATATTTACAAGGTAGAATCACGCACGGGAATCACAAGGTAGACTCACGCACGGGCATCACGAGGTAGACTCACGCACGGGCATCACAAGGTAGACTCACGCACGGGCATCACAAGGTAGACTCACGCACGGGCATCACGAGGTAGACTCACGCACGGGCATCACAAGGTAGACTCGCGCACGGGCATCCAGGTAGACTCCGCACGGGCATCACAGGTGAAAGGAATCACGCACGGACATCACAAGGTAGACTCACGCACGACTCACGCACGGGCATCACGAGGTAGACTCACGCACGGGCATCACAAGGTAGACTCACGCACGGGCATCACAAGGTAGACTCACGCACGGGCATCACGAGGTAGACTCACGCACGGGCATCACAAGGCAAAATAGAATGGTAACTTAATTTAAATTCCTATTAAACATTCTAAGCAATATACCTAACATTAATAACAAGAATAACTTACCTGTTGAGTTGAATACAGTACAGGTCAGCCGCGTGAGTAAAGAAAATAAATATAGACATCACCAAGGGAATTGGGGAAGCAGCTCCGACACACAGTAGTCGGTGTCACTGTGTCAGGAGTAAAACTGACCAACTGTCGGCAGGTGCACGGCGGCAATTTAAGATCCTCTGGTGTTCATCCCCAGAACCACAGTAACTAGCCTAATGGTTGTTACGCAGAAACTAGCTAATTAGAATAAATCGACTAAATAAATGTACTTATCATGTCATATTACTACAAAATAGTATAAATAATATAATTAGAATGAAATATATACAATACACCTGGATTTATATGAGCTTCGATGAAATCACCAATAACCGATTCACTGGAACTCTCCGTAATCCCCAGTCATCTACATTGAGGGTTAATACAGGATGACAGAGGTGACTATGTTGAGAAGAACATGTCTCAAGCTCAAGAGTAAAGCTTCATGTAGGTGTGTATAGCTGTGTCATGGTAATAGATCATCCCACTTTAGAACTATAAGTTAGAGGGCGTTAACCTTAAGGAGCCCCTCGTGATGAATACACACACACACACACACACACACACACACACACACACACACACATGCTTTGTGTTTTCCTATCTCTTGGGATCTGGTAGAGGCTCTCCTAGGTTGGCCTCCCACTGTCACCTCACCTTGTAATAACAGATCACACACTCGTCTCAGAGATCAGCTAAGTGTCTCACACACATCAGCGTCTCTCCACCATACTAAGTCAACATGGGTGGTAAGCCTTGGTCAAATAATCTCGGTGTTAGACCAAGAGACAAGTTGCTATTCAGTTCATAAAACACGTCTCCAAAAACACTCTCTTAATTGTCTTCATTTGGTTAATAATTGGTGAGTGTTAAGTGTCTTAGTGCTCTCAAACCTGTCAGGCTTCATGGAAACATCACACTGTCAGTAAAAGAAATTGACTTAATTAAGTTTGGTGATAATCTAATTTATTTTTTTCAATTAAATTATTCAATATCCTCTTCCAGCACCGCTATAAAAACCTTTTGTGGAAACAGCTCTTCACAATTTTCGTTTTATGGAATTTTGTTTTTGTTTTTTGTTCAGCTTGTCTTCTGTAGTGATGTTCCTTTGTTACTGATAACCTTCAACATATACTTCATCAATTTTCTGTTGCCCAAAGCGTTTACAACAGACCAATTATATACTGGATCAACAGACATACACCTCATGTGGTCTTTGATATACAACACAAGACTGTAACACTCCCTAAACAACATCTAGCTGGTGTATGGTAGTGTATAACAGATCTTAAATATACATTAACAAAATTGAGTTATATTTAAAGTTTATTAGTGAATGTTTTTGATATACGTTCATACTAATAAACTAATTCGCCTGTACACACACTATTATGAACTAGTTTTGTCGCTTCTAACATGTTTTATGGCTGCGTCTTGGCCCCCTATCTTATCCGACAAGACAATTTTTGTTTGTGTGTGTGGTGGGGTGGTATGTATGTATGTATGTACGTACATGTGTGTGAGTGCGTGCGAATTCACGTTATATACATGAATCAAGAAAAGCTCACCATTGCACAAGTCTACATTTACATAGCAACAGCCTTCGTTGAGAATATATGAGCCATTCCTCACACACTTCACCTCGTACATACAGAGTGTTTGTTTACAATACTGGAAGTGGCTGTGCTTCTCTTCCCGGTACTTCTCTTCCCGGTACTTCTCTTCCCGGTACTTCTCTTCCAGGTACTTCTCTTCCCGGTACTTCTCTTCCCGGTACTTCTCTTCCAGGTACTTCTCTTCCCGGTGCTTCTCTTCCCGGTACTTCTCTTCCCGGTACTTCTCTTCCCGGTACTTCTCTTCCCGGTACTTCTCTTCCCGGTACTTCTCTTCCAGGTACTTCTCTTCCCGGTACTTCTCTTCCCGGTACTTCTCTTCCAGGTACTTCTCTTCCCGGTGCTTCTCTTCCCGGTACTTCTCTTCCCGGTACAGTACAAGGTTTCTCTCAGGTTCAAAACTTCTCACTAACCGGTAATACAAAGAACATCACCCGGTTTACTCACGACAGGTAACAAAGATGGCATTAAAATTACCCTGAGGTGTTGTCTCGTCCCAATTAGGGGAAAAAAAAAAGAAGCTTTGAAATTCATCCTCAGGTGTACTGTACTGGATATTACAGGTGAGAATAATCTTACCTGGAGAATACTAACTCACTCTCAAACGCTATATATATATATATACACAGGAGTCCACTACGTTTCCCTTCAAGTTCCACTTCAGTAAAAACTCGACCGTGTGTATCATATTTTCCCCGGAATTTTCACCTTTAAATGGTCATGAAAACGCCATCAAATTTTAGTCACCTCACTTTCTCATTACCTACAAGTCTATTTATTAAAAGCGTAATAAATGTAACATCACTAGTAAATATATACGATGGGAGTAGTATGTTTTATGTGAGTTATATTATCGCTAAAACATTTTCACCATAAAAAGAATTAGTCCACTTCTACCTACGGACTCAAGCTCATTATAACTCACTAAGAGACGTTACCTACTTATTCCAGTTACTTACAACTTTCCTTCTCATTCATTATGTACTTTAAAGACTCTCTAATTTAGCTTCGAGTTCCTGTGGTGTGTGTGTCTGTGTGTGTGTGTGTGTGTGTGAGCGTGTGTGTGTGTGTCTGTGTGAGTGTGAGTGTGTGTGTTTTATCAAGAGCACGGAGGTCCAACCCGCTCTGTTTTATACTTAAATCTGAATTTTACTGTGTATGATATATGTGCCCAGTGAATTAAAGTGTGTCTGTGTTTTTTGTGTGTGTATGTTTTGTGAGTATGATTCTAGTGTGTGTGTGTGTGTGTGTGTGTGTGTGTGTGTGTGTGTGTGTGTGTGTGTGTGTGTGTGTGTGTGTGTGTGTGTGTGTGTGTGTGTGTGTGTGTGTGTGTGTGTGTGTGTGTGTGTGTGTGTGTGTGTGTGGTGCGTGTGTGTGTGCGTGTGTGTGTGTGTGTGTGTGTGTGTGTGCGTGTGTGTGTGTGTGTGTGCGTGTGTGTGTGTGTGTGTGTGTGTGTGTGTGTGTGTGTGTGTGTGTGCCAAAGGCCATTTTTATCTTAACAACACCATTGCCGCTCTTCATAAATTTTAGCCCCACAAACATATTCACCTCACGATGATGAGGAGCCATTAAGAAAATACCTCACTGCCTGACGCCTCATCGCCACCCCAGGCATACATCACGCGGTAATCACCTCATGAATAATTACATTAGTGGTTGTTAATATGCTGGTGTACCGCGCCGCAGGCAAATTGCACTAAGCAGGCGGTTGAGTCAGCGGCGTCTTGGCGGAGGTGCGAGTGAGGTAACGGGTCATCTTCCTCAAGTTATCCTTCACAAATTCGCAAAAAAAAAAACATATAACATTAACCAAACTACTATATTGTTTTATTTATTTATATTATTCATTTATACACACACGATACTATAAATAAAAACTTGCGAAGGAACACACACACGCTATTGATAGAAGCCAACACTGCTACTCGTCAGGAAGATAAAGGAAGCGAACAAACGAGAACGGTAACCTGAAGACTAAACACAACAGAGGCAGGTCGTGCCAGCATAAACCCTGGACCAGTTTGTTTACTGCTCCCTTACTTCTCACACTCAGGCTGTTTCCATGCAAATTCTGTGTACTTTTATCCACTTATACGCGGCTCTGGCACGAAAAAGAAAAAAAATAAGTCTTACTCTCGATTACAGGCAGCTGTTGCACGCACAGTATGAGGGACTGTCATTGCACGCAATCAACTTCTTCAGATTTTTGCCAAGTGTTTCCTTACACACACTCGAGTGTATTTTTGTCCACTTATACCTGGCATTACCATAAAAAGATGACTAACTGAAGGGTACGGCGAGTGTAGAACGCGTACACACACACACACACACAGACACACACACAGACAGACACACACACACACACACACACACACACACACACAGACAGACACACACCGATACAGATACACAGACAGACAGACACACACACACACACACACTGTTATAGCACATCTTCAACTCCTTCATAGTTTTCTACGACTCGAGTCTCCTACAACAATGTGTCTTGAGTTGTTTCAGGACGAGAATCTTAACACACTCACTGCCTCTCGATTTACACAGCTGCTCCACCTGTCTCGTGTCGCCCTCAACAACTGTTGTATTTATCTCACTCTTTCTTCTCTAACTTATATCTTTATTCTTCAAACAAAATTGGTGTTAATAAATTTTTTTCAGTTCACAAGGGAAGAGGTTGGTATAGTCTTCAGGTATACTAATTATACACCTTCACCATGGTTACCTGTATATCTACCTGTAATCATTCCAAACCAACAAGATACCCGTGTAATTTTCATCATTTTATCATACGTTCCACTCACCTCATCATACCATCAAGTACAATACCTGTAATTCTATCATACCTTTATACTTTAAATCACACCTGTTCTTACACCGTCCCTAAAACAGATGAGCGTCCCTTTTATACATGTACCCAATGTGTATTCAAAGGATTTAAGGTGTAAACAACCATCTCCCACCCCCAGCTACCCCTCAAGAGAAGCGAATGCGGCAGCCACTTTGATTCTTTACCGCCAGACAAAGGAGCTGTGTTGCCAAGTGCCTGAACCTCCAAGCCACCGACACTAAATTTACAACTTTGTCGACGTTTAGGTTCTTCTCTCTCTCTCTCTCTCTCTCTCTCTCTCTCTCTCTCTCTCTCTCTCTCTCGTTGGCGCGTTTATCTGTTTACTGATGTTTGTTTATGTATCGGTTAGTTTGCTTCTTCTGCCGTGTGAGTGCCTGATGGTGCGATTGTCTGTTTGTCGTGTCCAGCGGGTGGAATTGTGCACTAGTTGTTATGTCAGTGGCTGTTGGGGCATTCACCTGCATGATGTGTTAAGTGAATGTTTTAATTTTGTTGTTGTTGTTTATCATGGGTCATGGTAATGTTTATGTCCAATGAATTTGTGTTTGTTTGTTGATTATGTCCAGTGAATGTTTTTTTTTTCCTTCTTATAAACTCAGGTGTTTGCGTCTGACTGAACTTTTTTTTTTATAATAGTCACTGTGTTTGTATGTGTTTGTTCCTTCTAGTTCATTGCCAGTGTGTCCTTGTTACCTTCATCGATTTTGAAGTTTGTGCATGGTGTAGTGTGTGTGTGTGTGTGTGTGTGTGTGTGTGTGTGTGTGTGTGTGTGTGTGTGTGGACATCTGTGTTTGTTGCTGTTGTAATAGTGGCTGATAAGGTGTCTGTGTCTTTGTTATGCAGTTAGTAAGCTCTTGTGCTTGTAGTGTTTGTCTGATAATAAGTTTGTTTTGCTGATTTCATGCATTCAGTAGATATTTGTGCTTGTTATTACAGTGTTTGTGTCCGTTGATGCATTTGTCAGTTTTTTCAATGCAATCAGCGGACTTTTGTGTTTGCTATCGCAGTGTTTGTGTGTAATGATGCGCTTGTGTGTTTGTTGCATGCAATGATTGGGTCTATATGCATTGCTTTTTTCAGTGTTAATGAGCTATGAGTTTACCTGTTCAGTGTTGTGTTAATGCTCGATGGTGGAAAGGTGTGTGGATGTAGCGGGTGTGTGGGTAATAAAGATGTGTGGATATAACAGGTGTGTGGATGCAGCAGGTGTGTGGATGCAGCAGGTGTATGGATGCAGCAGGTGTGTGGATGTAGCAGGTGTGACCCTGGATGAGTCAAAGTAAGCTGTTCTGAACCACACCATCCACGACCTTTTACTTGGTGAGGTGTAAGGCATCTCTCTCTCTCTCTCTCTCTCTCTCTCTCTCTCTCTCTCTCTCTCTCTTCACCGCTTGCTTTCATTAAGTTTAATCTTATCTGTTTACATTTGCTTCTCCTAACCTCATTTATCAGCCACTTGCTTTTTCTCGCTTCTTTTGCCTTTCACTTTCCTCCTCTTGCCCCTCACTTTCTTCCTGTTGCCCCTCACTTTCTTCCTCTTGCTCTCACTTATACCACTCTTGCCCACACTCTTCCTCTCTTGCCACACACCACCCCCTCTCCTGCCCACACACCCCTCTCCTGCCCACCACCCCCTCTCCTGCCCACACACCACCCCTCTCTTGCCCACACCACCCCCTCTCCTGCCCACACACCACCCCTCTCCTGCCCACACACACCACCCCCTCTTGCCCATCTCCTGCCCACACACCACCCCCTCTCTTGCCCATGTTTGTCGCCGCTTTTCACCGAGTTTGTCTTCCCTTGGCGGCTGTGTTTGGATTTGCTTTTCGTTTGTTGACATTTATTTTGTTTTTTACCGGTCGTCATTTTTATTACTCATTATCATTTTTTCTTTGGGGTTTGCCTCTCTTTTCTTCCTCCTCTTTCGTCTTCTTCTCCTCTTTCCTTCTTCTTCTTCATCTGTGTTTCCTTGTCTTGTTTCTCTTTTATTGCTATTTCTTCCTCTTATTTTGTTTATTCTTCTTTTCGTGTTTTGTCTCTTTCCTGTTTCTCTTATTACTGAAGTTCATTTCCATTATTTCTCTTGTCTCTCTGTTTCTCTCTTCATAGTCGTTAACATTTGGTTGGTTAATCATCAGGAGAAATAAACTGGGGGTCTAATCTTCAGGTGGTCCAATATTTATTTACATTGTGTTTGAAGGCAGCTCATGACACACACACACACACACACACACACACACACTGTCGTATAAGGTGAAGCAGAATATTACAAGAGTATTAGTTGGTAAATGTCACAAGGTGTGCATGTGTGTACCTTACTCTTGGGGAACTGCAGGTAATATAAGCAAGAAAAAGACCGATGCACGGGTAGAGGTTTACCTACCTCTCTCTCTCTCTCTCTCTCTCTCTCTCTCTCTCTCTCTCTCTCTCTCTCTCTCTCTCTCTCTCTCTCTCTCCTTCTTTCTCTATCCTTCCATCCTTTCCCTGCTTTCAATTCTTTCTTTCTCTTTACTTGCTCCTTTTTGTCCCTCCTTCCTTCCTTCCTTCCTTCCTTCTTCCTGTTCTTCCTGTTTCTTCTTTGTCTCCTTCTTGGTTTATATGTTTTTATTTATCTTTCCCCACCTTTATCTCCATCATTCTTTTTCCCTTTCCCAATTCCATCATTTTTACCCATCGTCTCCCTTACCCATTCCACTTCCCTTCTTCAAACTCCCTTTTATTTTGATTTTCCTCTTCCATTTCACCCTTTTTTCCCTCTCCCTTTCAGTTCTCCTCTTCAATTCCACCTCTTTTCCCGTCTCCTCTTTCTTCTCCTTTCCCTTTCTTCCTCTCCTTCCCTCTTTCTCCCTCCCCGCCCCTCCCTCTTAGATATTTCACCTCTTTTTCTCATCTCCTCTTTCCTTTTCCTTCCCCCTCTTCGACATTCCACCTCGTTCGCCATCTTTAGCCCCCCTCACCCCACCCCTTTCCTCCCCTTTCCTTTCCTTCCCCCTTTCTCCCTCTCTCTTCAATATTTCTCCCCAATTTCACTTTCTCTTTTTTCTCTTCATATCTCTCTCCTGTTAGTTACTGTGTGCGTTACGAGCTCGGGGGAAATACTAAGAATGCGCTTTTCTTCTTTTGATATTCAAATGTAATGGTTGCCCAGGTATATAGCGCGTCCATTGTGCAGGTGGGAGGCTGTATGTATAATCAAAACAACCAGGTATACGACTGAGAATACATAATCAATTTAGCCGAGTATACGAACACAACATACATACCTACATACATACATACATGCTGTACATACATACATACATACATACATACATACATATATACATACATACATACATACATACATACATACATACATACACACACACATACATACATATATACATACATACATACATACATACATACATACATACATACATACATACGTACATTAAAAAAATCTGTTAAATAAAATTAATTACATAAAAAAATACATTAAGTGCCTTACGAACAACACAAAATAAGCTGTAACTGAAGCTTAGAACATTACATACGAGTTAAAATAAGCTGTCACTGAAGCTTAAAACATTACATACGAGTTTAAAGACAAATTAAAGCAGTAGAGAACTCGTGGGTGACCAAGAGATAACAATGTATTAAGGTAGACTAATATAACATAAAGGAACATATACAGTATATGACTAGTACAGGTGTTTAAATAATCAAGTTAGGTGTACAGGTAAATGAAGGTGTACCCACGTAATCAAGACAGGTGTTTAAATAATCAAGGACTATATACAAACAGGTGTACAGGTAAGTGAAGTTCTACTCACGTAATCAAGACAGGTGTACAGGTAAGTGAAGGTGCGCTCATGTAATCAAGACAACCTGAAATAAAAATAATGACATATAAACCATCAAGTATATAATCAGAGTATACATAATTAAAGCAGGTATGTATATAATCAGATCATACATAGTAAAGTGAGCTGTATTAATATAATCAGTGTCGACATACAGACCCAAGACAGCTGTATGTATAATCATGGGATAATACATATTCAAAGGTGTATAGTTAGCCAGGGTATACATATACATCCCAGGCAGGTGAATATATGTAATCAGTGAGAGTGAATACGTATGGACATCAGGTGGCTTTATGGAGAGGTAGCAGTGTGCATAATTAAAGACCTCTCTAGTCTCACAGGGACCACACTCTCTCCCCTCTCACTCACTCACTCTGCTCTCACAAAGACCACTCTCTGTCTCTCTCTCTCTCTCTCTCACTCCTCACGAGAGAGAGAGAGAGAGAGAGAGGTCATCCCAACACAGTACTTCACGCCGCCTCATCTCATAACACAGCCATCTTTAACACTCTCCCTCCTTCCCGTCACCCAAATTTTACCAAGTCGATTTTTTTTCCTAGGATGGTACTTACTACAAGGCTTTAAGACGATGACGGTAATGGATGGGATGCATTTTTTACTAGGATGGCCAACGACAAAGTGGAAGTGAGAGCTTATGGATGAGAGCCTCTTCTTCTTGGTACAGTATACTGCTAGCTAAGAGGATGACTTCTTGGGGGAGTAAGAGACAGGGAGAGATGAGGGACGTCTGAGATGGCAGGAGAGATAAAGAGGTAGCTAGAAGAGAGAGAGAGAGAGAGAGAGAGACCCTCCAATAAGCAATTAACTTAAAATACATACATCACTATCTTTCAGTTTATGGACCGGACGCCTAAATACTGCTGCTGGTGCTTCGAACCCATGAATGCTTCATTTTGTGTCTTGAATCCCCCTGAATATTGATCTAAATCCCGCTGAATTCTCCATTTCCAACTGAATCTCATCAACACAGAATTGAACCCCATTCATAATCCATTTCGTGTCCTAATCCCCTATAAATTGAGTTGAACCTCCCTGAATACTTCATAACGTCACTAAACCCCCTTGTAAATACTAGACCAAAATACTATACGTCGTGTAGATTTGAGAATTTAAATACCGACTAGATTCTCGACGAAAAATTCTCTCTTCAATTGAATTCCTCGACTCCTTAACTCATTCCCACCAGCACTGTGAAGACAAACCAATTCAAGATCATTTTTCCTTCCAGTCTATAAAATCTAACTCTTTATTAAGTCTTTAAATTTACCTCTACCGATTTATCGACTCGAGACCTTCCCCGGATGTTGGAGACGGGGGTGAAATTTTCTCCCCGTGATATATAAGACTTAGTGAGCGGCCATACCCCAGATAATCTATTCAACATTGGCGATAAACTGATGAATTATAGTAATCTAGTTTGTAATAGAGAGTTTCAGAAGAATTATAGGACGTATTAACTCTCTTCTGAGCGAGACTGTTCCAACATTCTTGCGTGATGAATGACTCCGAGCCGGTCCTAACTTATGGTGGCTGCCTGGCTCACGTTAATACACTGACTGATCATTTTTATATGGAAATGTTCTTCTATCATTAACTCTATGATATAAAAAATAATAATACTATTGCTTCATTAAAGGACAATTGTGTCTATATGTCGTAAAGTGTGTGTGTGTGTGTGTGTGTGTGTGTGTGTGTGTGTGTGTGTGTGTGTGTGTGTGTGTGTGTGTGTGTGTAGAAAGAAACATGCAAGCATAAATTACATAAAGGAAGATATAAAGATTAAATTTAACTCACGATTAAAACACAAACAACAAGAGAGAGACAAAAATAAGTAAATTAATAAGTCATAAGATTAAATAAACCAAGACCAGCGGCGTGAACTTGGTGTATAAAGTCATCAGGGAGAACAACAGTGTCAGGGAGAGAGGAGGGAGGGAGGAGGGAGGGGAGAAAGGATACTAGTAAGAGGCAAGAAAGGATGACGAGAAGGAGGAGAAGGGAGAGGAGAGGAGGATCAGAAAGATTGGGGAGAATGGAGAGATAATGGGTGGAACAAGGGATAAAGGGAGATAGTGTGAGTGGAATAAAGGGAAGGAGGAAGGGGGAGGGAGGAGGTTCGTGGTCGAGGTGAAGCCCGGGTTGTTATAGCAGGATCGGCACCAGGAAGGTAATGTATACTAATGCGGATATAAGATCAATCCGCCTTTCCTGCTCGCATCTCTCTCCCCAACCACCCGCACCACCCCGCACCACCCCGCCCCACACCACACCTCCCCGCACCACCCCGCCCCGAGGTTTATAAGAACTCTATCCACACCTCCCCGCACCACCCCGCCCCGAGGTTTATAAGAACTCTATCAGTGTTTCCAGACACGCGGAGGGTCGAATCAGAGCCCTGATGGGATGGGTTAGGTTAGGTTAGGTTAGGTTAGGTTAGGTTAGGTTAAAGCTTAAAACTAGTAAGGGTAACTAGTTACGAGTTAGTTAGGTTTGATATATCGGATTAGGTTAGGTTAGGTTTAATATATCGGGTTAATATAAATCTAGAGTTCGATATAGATATAGACTCATATATTAAGTCAAAGGTCCGATTAAAATATTAAAAAGAGGAGGGATTAGAGTTAGAGTTCGGCGGAAGAACAGTCTGTAGAGTTAGAGTCACAGTGATCTATAAAGCTTAGTTAGAGTCACAGTGATCTCTTAAGCTGAGTTAGAGTCACAGTGATCTCTTAAGCTGAGTTAGAGTCAGAGTGATCTATAAAGCTTAGTTAGAGGAGCTTCGAGGTGAGAAAAACAACCGCGACGATAATTGAAATGCGATATGGGTTCACTTCTAGAGAGAGAGAGAGAGAGAGAGAGAGAGAGAGAGAGAGAGAGAGAGAGAGAGAGGAAGAGTTAGAGCCCCCCTCTCTCTCAAGGCCAGAGTCACACCCTACGTCACTGCCACCTGGCCAAGGTATTATTTCACCATCATTTCAGTGGGAGGCGATGGACTGATTAATTTTCCTCCCGTCCTCTGCTATTTATCTCTATTTTCTCCATTTCTCTACGTTTATTACTGGTTATTTATCTTCGTTACTCACTCACTCACTCACTCACTCACTTTATGAAGGTAATTTCTCATGATTGTTTACTGAGTCCGTAAGATTTATTTTGAGTGGATATTTTTTTTTTTCATTTAGATCTGTTTTTATTACTTTATTTTTGTGTATTTTATCATTTATTCTTTCTTGTTTAATTCCTTCCTTCTTTATTTGTTTTCTCGTTTTATTTATTGTGTTCTTTCTTCCTTTAACTTCGTCTATTTATTCTCTCTTCTTTCCTTTACGCTCATACTTCCTTAATTGTTTTTGGTGAATGCAGTTCTTTCTTCTACTTCTTTCACTTCTTTCACTTCTTTCACATGGATTATTTTCTCTATACATGAATCGAAACGCCTCTCTCTCTCTCTCTCTCTCTCTCTCTCTCTCTCTCTCTCTCGTTTTCTATATTATTGGGAAACTATTTTTTTCCCAGGGGAAGCTTCAGTAATTATCTTATACCTCTTATGATTATTTTTCCCCCCCTGGGTGTTTTATTAGCTCAGGACCTCCTCTTAATAACGGGATTATCCGGCCAAAACCCAGAGGCCTGATGAAATTAGTCTGAGTGGGCCGGTCTTCTGATGGGCTCTGGCAGGTGCATGACGCAATGTTCTGATGGGTGAGGTCATACTAAATGGGATGTGGGGTAAAAGGTATGGGCAGGTGTGTTCTGATGGGTTATGGTAAGGATACGGGGTTAGTGTCCTGATGGGCTGGGAAGGTGCGTTCTGATGGGTACGGATACAGGATTAGTGTCCTGATGGGCTGGGAAGGTGCGTTCTGATGGATTATGGTACAGATACGGGGTTAGTGTCCTGATGGGCTGGGAAGGTGCGTTCTGATGGGTACGGATACAGGATTAGTGTCCTGATGGGCGTGGGAAGATATATGGATTGACATTCAGGTTCGTTGTGGTGGTGAGATTAGAGGTTTGATCTGATAGTAGTAGTAGCAGTAGTAGTAAATTAGTAATAGTAGTAATATTAGTAGTAGTAGTAGTAGTAATAGTAGTCGTAAAAGAAGTAACGGCAGTAGTTATAGACAAAATTACCAACATAAATTAAGGACAAACCACCACCTGGAGATAATTTATTTTTGCGGCTAATTAGTACCTTAATACCGTAATGCACCACACAAAGTATTATTAACCACACACATCACTGTACCACGAGATGTTCCTTCACCACCACACACAGGCTGTTACCAAACCACTTAGACATAACTCCATACCATATTCAAACTGTCTCATTCCTTTTATAATATTCCTTAAATTCTTCCTAAAATATGGATGTCGTAACTCACTTTGCCGATGGTAAATTGTGTCTCTCGCTCAAGACTTTTATGTTATTCCATGGTTAGTACGATATGTTTTCCACTGTGTTTCCTCTCACCTTCCGCAACACAACGAGATGTCAGTAAATTTTGGGAAGCTGTCATTTGTACTTGTTAATGTGTTGTAGTAGTAGTAGTAGTAGTAGTAGAAGTAGTAGTAGTAGTAGTATAAATAGCGATGTTAGTATAAGCCTTGTTAGCCATGTCTGCCCCGGCGTTTCCTTATCAACAAAACAGATCTTCGTCAAAAAGTGAACTAAATTTACTCTGACTCTCTCTATTCATTCTCATTTATCTTACTGCTTCTCCATTTACATCTCCCCCGTTTCTCTCTACTCTTTCATTCTCTCTCCCTCTCTTCCATTATTTCCCTTCTCTCCTTCCTCTTTATCCCCGTTTCTATTGCCCCTTTTTCACTTAATTGTTCCCTTCACTCTTCGTCTCTCTACATTTGCCTTCACTACTTTCGTTTTCATTCTAACATTCTTAATTTCATCATTACCATCATCATCATTACCATCATCATCATCGTTACCCGCTTTATACCGCATTTAATCAAGGACAGGTTAATTACTCTTCAGGTAATTATCACGTATAGCGACACCTGTTTGATAAAAAAATCACTCAGAAAAAAAATATCCCTAAGTAATGAATAACATTTTAATCTCTATTCCATCAATCATCACAAATTAAAAATAAAAATTGGAATTATTAGTCAGATTTTATTTCAGTTAGACTTTTTTTTTTACGTATGTTTTGTCGATTTATTTTTCACTGGGAAAATATAACTATTCTGAATCATTACCTTCATTTTACTGTCAATTAATTCTTACTTAATTAACTCTCTCATTCATACTTTATAATTATCATATATTCCATCCTATTCCTCACACACGCACGCACATACCCCCCCCCCACACACCCACAAACACCCACACACCTGCCATAGAGACACCCTACAAGGCGACAATGTATTCAAGACCTCTGGAAAAAAAATGCTATCCCGTTTCCCTGTGGCTTCGTCAGGTATAGAAATGCTTTGTGTTCAAGGTTGCCCTCAAGTGACTCACACCACGACGAAGACAGCAGCGACATGTTTAGAGCCAATGAGAAACTGTAGTGAAGATGATTATGGTGAATGGTGTATAGTGAGGAGGAAATAGAGAGTGTAGGTGGTGGTGATGATGATGACAGTAATGGTGATGATAGTGATGGTGATGGTGGTGAAAAGGTAGTGATGGTGATGGTGATAGTGATGGTGGTAACAGTGATGACAACGATGGTAGTGGTGTGGTGGTGATAGTGATGGCAGTGGTGGTGATAGTGGTGGTGGTGATAGTGGTGGTCGTGATAGTGATGGTGATAGTGGTGATAGTGGTGGTGGTGATAGTGGTGGTGACAGTGGTGGTGATAGTGGTGGTGACAGTGGTGGTGACAGTGGTGGTGTCGTCTCAGTGTTATTAAAGGAACCAACTTGTAATTGCATGTAACAGAGCGAGACATTATTGTATTGTGAAGTTGTGGAGAAACTTTTCAGTAGTAAGTTTTCTCTCTCTCTCTCTCTCTCTCTCTCTCTCTCTCTCTCTCTCTCTCTCTCTCTCTATCTCTCTTTCTAAATAAATCTCTATCTTTTTCTCTTATTTTTTCTTCTCTACTTTCATTCCCTCCTTTTCCTTTACTATCTTTCTTTGTCTCTCGTTCTAACTTTATTTTTCTTTACCTGATACTTTTGATGTTTTTCTTATCCTCTTTCGCTTCCTACCCACCTCTCTCTCTCTCTCTCTCTCTCTTACGCATGTCGCATCTCCAAGTGATCCCTGAACGTGAGGAGGAAGGTGAAGCTGTGTTCTCTCCCTCTTCTTCTAATCCTCTTCTTCTTCCTCCTCCTCCTTCCTTCCTTCCTTCCTTCCTTCCTTCCTTCCTTCCTTTCTTCCCCTCTTCCTTATCTTCCTCATCCTCCTCCTTCCTATCCTTCCTCTTAATAGTCTTCCTCCTCATTCCTTTCTCTTTTTCTTCCCTTCCACCTCATCCTCCATATTCCTTCCTCACCTCCATTCTTCTTCCTCCTCCTTCCACCCCTCCTAGTCCCCTCCCTCTTCCTTATTCCTTCCCTTCCTCCTTTTCCTTCCTTCCACTACCCCCCCCCCCTCATTCATTACACCCCTTCCCCTTCTAAGTCAATTGAGTAAAGAAAATGTTCTAGAAGTTTATTAGACTAAAGAAAGATCAAAATAAATAAAAGTGAAACGAAAAAATTATATACTAAGAAAGTTATTGGACATTTGTTTTCTATTTTAAAGGAAAGACGTATATATATTTTTTTTTCATAGAAGGTTACTTCACTAAAAACACCTTGTGTGTCTCTGAGAAGTGGTGGTATAAAGTGGGGGGTGGGGGGGGTGATGTATCGTCAGGAGGTAAAGATAATACTGAGGAAGAGAGAGAGAGAGAGAGGCCACCACCACCTCTACATGTATCAACAAACAACATGGGAGGCCACAACACGTGCTGACGACATTCCACCAATTTTTTCCCACCAGAATCAGGAGCTAAAAAAAAATATTATTGCGTGTTCCATTTTTCACACATTAAAAGCTCGTCTGCAAGAGTCCGCCTCGGTAATTAGTTGAGGAGAAAAATAACAAAAAACCTATAAAAAAAAAGTTGTTTTGAAAAATAGTTAATGAGAAATTAATGGGAGAGACAGATGCAGCGTGAAAATATGACGAGGGGATATTGAAAGAAATATTGAAAGAAGGGCAATCAGGATAGAAGCAAAAACACTGAGACTGAAAGACCGCTTATCTGAGGAAAACTCCCAGCCAGGCCAAGAACTCTGCCTTCACCACAAAGATAAAAACTTAGATAAGATAAAAATATGTTCTTACGTGTGTGTGTGTGTGTGTGTGTGTGTGTGTCTACCGGGCGAGGAGCTGTGTTACTGTGACGTGTTACTGTGACGTGTTACTGTCTTTAGTGAGTGCTTCCCGCCCCATCCAACACTTGTACAAAGTTTAACTAAAGTCACTAAAACACTTCTGGGATTTTTGTTATATAGAGAAATAAAGGAAAAAAGGTTGATATTACGAAGACCGTTTACCCTTCATCCTGTGCTACACCCTAACCTATCCTGACCTATCCTAACCTAACCTAACCTATCCTATCCTATCCTAACCTATCCTATCCTAACCTATCCTAACCTATCCTAACCTATCCTAACCTAACCTATCCTGACCTATCCTAACCTAACCTAACCTAACCTAACCTAACCTATCCTAACCTATACTATCCTAACCTAACCTAACCTAACATAACCTAACCTATCCTAACCTATACTATCCTAACCTAACCTAACCTATAACATAGCATAACCCCAACCCAATACCCTACCATACCATCCCAACCTATACTATCCTAACCTAACCTAACCTATCCTATCCTATCCTAACCTATCCTATCCTAACCTATCCTAACCTATACTATCCTAACCTAACCTAACCTAACATAACCTAACCTAACCTAACATAACCTAACCTATCCTAACCTATACTATCCTAACCTAACCTAACCTAACATAACATAACCTAACCTATCCTAACCTATACTATCCTAACCTAACCTAACCTAACAGATATAAAACAAATACCATCTGGATAATCTTCCGTCTATTTGGTGCTGAGATAAAACAAATGAACGCTGGTTGTCTCAGGTGAATAACGACGAAGAACGAACCAAAATTCACCTCAATAACGACCAAGTCTTTTACATTAGGGTTAACACGACGCTACAACAGGCCTAAACTAATGCCGAAGCTGACCCAAGTTAAACAAGTATGCCTAACAAGCTCCCATAATTCAGCCTCAACTCCCTCCACGCCCCCTGATTGGTCATTGACTGGTGGGGAGCTACAGAACTACAGTACGGTATTCCAGGTCGCTACAGAAGGTTACCTGCCGTACCTGGCTGCCTACACTACATTATTCAACACTAACAAAAGGTACAAATATTGACATAGTTACTCAAACGTTCGTATTAAATGGCACAGCTCAAGCGAGATAGGGAACCTGGCGATCGCTATAATGTACTATTTACTTAACGATTAATTTACCTATGAATCGCTATATCTATTAACCTATCTATCTATCTATCTATCTATCTATCTATCTATCTATCTATCTATCTATCTATCTATCTATCTAACCACCATATCCCCACTACACAGGTAAGCACAGGCGTATTAATCACACCAGGTAGTTTAAAATGAGGAACAAACACACTACCATTAATAGGAACACTAACCCGGACCATTAACCCGTGTATAAGACAGACAGACAGACAGACAGACAGACAGACAGACAGACAGACACACCATCACAAAAAGACACTATAATTTACGGAACTAAAGTCCAAATAAGGTCAAATAAGGTCAAAATAAGTGATTAATAGACACAAACTTCCAATTAAGTTAGACAGGTGTGAGGGGCTGTAACCATCAGTGACGTCATCGGAGGCTAATTAATTAAAGAAATATTCATGGCAGGACAATAATTAATCACAATTGCTCGAATATAAACAATTTTAGATTTTTTTTCCCTCAGCGATACAACTGTTACCTGAGCCTAATGTTCCTCTCCTTTTGTAGCAAAGACCTGAGTGATAATAATAATAATAATAATAATAATAATAATAATAATAATAATAATAATAATAATAATAATAATAATAATAATAATAATAAAATAACAATAATAATAATAATAATAATAATAATAATAATAATAATAATAACAATAATAATAATAATAATAATAACAACAATAATAATAATAATAATAATAATAATAATAACAATAATAAAAGATTCTATTAACGTTATCAATTTGCTTCAATATTTACTCAGCTTACAGTATATAGTTCGCGGTATATTTTTCACCATTCGCTAAGTATACACATTGGCGGTTTAAGTTAATACTTGATGGTTTACACTGAGACGTTTTTGTCCTGTAGTTATATATAAAAAATTCGCGGTTCGTAGAGTAATTTTGGCGGTCCATCGAGTAATTTTGGCGGTTCATAGAGTAATTTTGGCGGTTCATACATAAGTAAAACAGAAGATAATAAATAAATGAAATTGAGGAAAGAAAGAGGTTGAAAGAATTAGTGAAAGAAAGAAAACTTATAACAAATAAAGAAAAAACAATTCAACAAAATAAAAATAATCCAAAAAGAACGAAAGATAATGACAAGAGAAAGAAAAGAAAAATAAAGAAAAATAAATAATAAAATAAATACAAGAAATAAACAAACAATAAAAGACGTACATAAAAAGAATAAACGAAATAATTTAATGACAGAATGTAAGACAAAATGAAAGAAAGAAAGAAAGAAAGGTTCTCTCTCGTCTCTCCCCCACATTTCTCCTTCATCTCTCGTTTGTTACTCTATCTCTGACTTTCTCTCTGCCTCTCACACTTCTCCTCTTATCTTACATTGTCTTCCATTCCCAGCTTCACTATTTTCTCTTCTTCCTTCCTCTTCCTCTCTACCTCTTTCCTCTCTTATTATTTCATCCCCTTCTCTTTTTTCTGTCCTCCTTTTCTATATCTTTCATCTGTTTCTGTTCTTCTCTCTTCCTTTCTTCATTATATATCTCCTCTTCTTTCTCCTCCCTCTCTTCCTTCTCCGTGACTCATCCAACCCTTTTCAGACTCTCTCTCTCTCTCTCTCTCTTCCCCCTTCTCTCCGTCCACATCTCCAGCCCTTTTCTCTTCTTCCTCATCCTATCCCTTTCTTTCCATCTCCTTCCTTTATCCGTTATCTTCGTTTTATTTTCCTCCTCATCTCGTTGTCCTCCTCCCGAGAGGTCAGGAGGAGGCGAGTAATTTCCTCTCTGGCCTCCACGAGGGGAAAATCATCCGCTCACGTTTCCCATTATCCTCTTCTTCCCCCTTGTTTCCCCCTTCATCTCCGTTCTCTCATCTCCATCATTTATCCTCCTTCATCATCCTGTTCCATCTCTCATCCTCCCTCCCTTACTCTTACTTCCTTATCTCTCCTCTTCTTCGTCACCCTCCCTATTGACTTCCTTTGTTGCCTCTTCTCTCCCCCTATTCTCCCTTTCCTTTCTTTGTCTCCCTCATTTCCTCTCCCTTTCCTTATACGTATATTTCCTTCCTTTCTCTCCCTTATCCATCTCTTGTTTTTTTTCCTTTCTGTGCCTTTGTCTCCTTCTCCTTTCCCTCTTCTTCATCTTCATCCCGTTACTCTTCCCTCTTCCATTTTCCCATCACTTTCCCTTCATATATCCTCCTCTTATTCCTCTTTTTCTTACTTCCTCTCTTCCCTTCCTCTTCACCCCTTCACCCTCTCACCTTTCCTTCCCACTCCACAATCCTTTCTCACTCTCCCATTACTTCCCATCATCCCTCCCCCCTCCTAGGATCAGTGTTGGCTAGGCCGTGGGCACAGTAGGTCCCGGCACCAACGTCATTTACATAATTGATGAGTTAAGTTTGGGGGTGAAGGAAGACCCGACACTGTACTGTTTCCCTCTTCCCTCTAACTACGACTGATGTCTTCTTCGTGGTATCATTCCCTCTCTGTTGTTGAAGATAGTGTGTGGTTGTGGTGTGGGTGTATGGCGTGGTTGTAGTGTGGTAAAGGAGGGTGGAGTGTGGGTGCGGGGTGTAGTGTGGGTTTAGTGTGGTGTGTAGATGGATGTAAGTGGGTGTAGGTGGGTGTAAGTGGGTGTAGGTGGGTGTAACTGGGTGTAGGTGGGTGTAGGTGGGTGTAAGTGGGTGTAGGTGGGTGTAGGTGGGTGTAAGTGGGTGTAGGTGGGTGTAAGTGGTATATACAGTATATATAATATGATAGGCAAGGACATAAATCAATATACACATAAAAAAAACCAAAACTTTCTTCCTCCTCTCAGCTAAAAATCATTATTAAATTTTGTACCTGAACAATTTTTTCCTCCCTGACCTGGCTAGACTAATTAAACCTTCTACCAAAATTTTATCCAAGGAAAAAAAAACAAAAAGAACATCTCACCTGGAAAAAAAAACAAGGAGTGTAAAAATGTAAGAGAAGGAAAGTCAACTTAATGAGATAGAAAAAGTTTTTGAAAAGCTCGTCACCGGAATGAAGGATTTTATTTTATTTTATTATTTACGTGTTTTTTATTTTTATTTCAAGATTCAAATGAGACATGAAAGAGTTTGTAAAATATATTTATGTGAGAGACGACAAGAAAAAAAAAATGTGGATAACACTATATAATGAAGTCAGGAATTTATCTTGTCTCTCTTTGTCGATGTATTTATCAAGTCCTGGGATATTTAAACATTTCTTGTATGTGTTGTGTTACGTTAGTGTCGTACTGCTTCATGTTACGGGTCAAATGAGTCACAATTTTCCTCCTCTTGGGGTCTACATGTTATGAGAGAATAATGTATTTTGATATAAACTTCGCTGTCCAGGAGTGTTTATACATTACAGACAGCGAGAAGGTTCTATTTTTTGAAACAACTGAAAAATAAAGTACAGAGTTTTTCTCTCCTATTGTGACCGACCAATATTTATTTTCTCATTCTAAAAAGTAAGTATTTTTTTCCCTCTATTGTTGCGGGAAAAAATAAATATTTCCCCATATTCTAAGGTGCGGGAAGGTCCCATTTCTCTGATGAAATCGTCAGTGTGTGATTTTTTTTTTTCAAATTCTATTTAATTGTTATATATTTTCCCCCACAATATAACCACAAGAGAATATATATTTCTTCCTCTCGTTATCATCTATTCTTCGTCCTTTTCCTCTACCGTAATCAGAAGGGGACACATTTTTGTGGTCATAAAGTAGTCACATTACTTTTGTTGTCCCGGACGAGAGGATGTTGACAAGCTCCTAACGGTGGCCACAGAGTATTTCACGTTGATTTATTTCTTACACTGAGAGAGAATTATTACTTATATAACACTTAACCTCTCTCTCTCTTAAACATATTGGAGAACAAGAAGTACCTTTTTTAATCATTTGAAACCAGAACATTATATTTCGTTTTTAAATCGAAATAACCGGAAATTTTCTCCTAGTTATTTTTATCAAACTGGAATAGAATAAAATTTCAAATCCATAGTATAAGTATTTTTCATCTATTTCTTATAAAACTAAAAAAATATATATATATTTCCCTTCTAAATCTCAACAGTTTGTATTTTTCACCAACTTTCATAAAACTTTAAAACAACATAATTCTTCCCTGGCGCCGTTTTCCTTCCTATATATCTGTTGAAACCGAAAGAGGAAAAAAATTATAATCTGTCCCTTAATTTCAACAGCGGGATTTTTTTTTTGGGGGGGGAGGGGGTTTTTTAATGTGGCGGTGTAGTGAGGGTAGCTCCTGTCTACTAAAATCCATAACAGGAGGACTCATAACCCGGGCGGCAGCGGGGACAATGGCACACTGTATGCGGGAGGTGACACTCTGTCGCACACACGTCAAGTTGGATATTTTTGCCAAGTTACTGTTGCTGTTCGCTCGTTTATGTCCGTACATTCTTCCGGGGCCTTCGTGCTGTTGGTGTTAAATTCTTGTGTTGTTTTAGTCGTCGTGAAATATTCCTCTCCTGCTGTTAAATTCTTGTTTTGTTTTTGTCATCGTGAAATATTCCTCTCGTGCTGTTATTTTTTTTAATCGTCGTGAAATATACCTCTGTTGTTTTTCTTGGTTTAATAAGTTTTGTGTTGGTTTTTATTACTTACTGATGATATTAATGATTTACAGTAGATTCGGAAATGGTGTACGATAGAGCGAAGAGAAAAACATTGTGGGAGGCATTTCAGGTATATGGGGTGGGAGTGAAGGCTATTAAATGCAATAAAAGCATGGCTAGTAAGGATCTTGACTGTTGCTAGTTAGTTTTCACCCCCCCCCCCCAAAAAAAAAGTAGTTTGAGGTCAAAAATACGCCTGGCCTAATACCTTGCGTTTCAGCACATGGGGTCATACCATAGATATTGTTCAAATTTCAAACAAATGTACAACTTCTCATGTTAATTAAAGATCTGGGTTTACAATTCAAAAATCCCAGTAATTAGTGTTAAGTAATGACCTTTGAAATAATTAAAGATATTTAGAATATTTAAAAAAAGTCAATTACACTCTGCCGGACTACTGTACTGTACTATCAACCACAACCAATACGACTACGCTGTTAAACCATTACCCCGCTACACCGTACACCCAGCTGCAGGTCACAAGTTTGTTTACTAGCCTCGGCCAGGGAAGGTGAATTACTACCGTGTTTACCCTTCTCTTTCACCTCCATTCATAAAGTTCCTGTGCGTGGCCTGGAGTCATGCCAGGAGCTGCTTGCTAATGCCATCATGCAGAGTAGAGTTCTTTACTAAGGCAGGCAGGCAGGAAAGACAATAACAATAAGCATTTCAGAGAGAGAAGTTCAAGAGGAACCAACATGCTATTCGCTTTTATACAAGAGTAAACTATTTTCAAAAGTCATCCACTGGAGCAAGGTAGGGCGGGGGGGTGAGAGATGAGAGAAATGAGGCGATGGGGAGATGTTGGAAAGTGACAATGGGTGAGGCATGTCAGAGAGAGAGAGAGAGAGAGAGAGATGAAGGAAAAAGTAGGTAAAACAGCTTAAAATCTCTCACTCTGTTCTACACTCAGTATATCACCAGTTATCTTGCTCTACACTCAGTATATCACCAGTTATCTTGCTCTACACTCAGTATATCACCAGTTATCTTGCTCTACACTCAGTATATCACCAGTTATCTTGCTCTACACTCAGACAATAAAATTCTCCCATATTTTTTTTTTTTTTCAACTTCTATAAAATTTTTCCGAAACTTTTACTTCCCATCAATCATATATTTTTTTTTTGCGTTCAACTGTCAACAGAAAACATGTGTTTCTTTTTGTGTTCTGCATCACAGTCAATTTGTGCAATATTTTGGAGAACAGTTCAACACTTTTATTGTAATGTTTGGATGTGTTGCTGGAGAAACACTGAGAAACATTTTATTTTAATATAGTTTTGTGTTGCAGATATTTATATTTATCTGTGTGTGCGTGTGTGTAAAAGACAGACAGGCAGACACACACACACACACACACACACACACACACACACACACACACACATCTGTAGTAGTAAGTCTTATATGACACACGGACGGAGGGACACAGTAAAAAAAATAAAAAAAATCTCACTTCCAAAAAGATGAATTCCATGTACCTTTTACTACGGTACTGAGGACGGCAAGAGCAGAGCAGTGTCACGGAGAGGAAAAACCTAGAGAAGACAGGAGATATAGGTGTAGTGAAGGGTATGGAGAGTGAGACAGAGAAAGTGAGACAGAGAAACAGATGGACACACACACACACATTTATATAGCTACAGACAAACAGACAGACAGACAGACAGACAGACAGACAGACAGGCAGACAGACAGACAGGCAGACAGACAAAGCACTAAAATATGAAGGACACGAGTCGAAATTATAATCTTGTGGTGGGAAAATTTCATAGACTAGTAAGAGACAGCGGCGGTGTAAAGTCCATTATCCCACATTAATATTCACCAGGTATATATGAACTGAGAAACACGCACTGAAAAACTATCTGAGACACATTTATCATTAATGAGGATAACGTGTACCTTTAACCCACCTTATTATTATCTACATTAACCTGTTATAGTTGTCTGTTTGTTAATAACTAGATATGTTTATTTAATTATTCAAGAGACGGAGTGGGGGGGGAAAAAAGTGGAAATAAGTCAAATGGAAAAATAAGGTTAGGTCTTATTCTTGTCTGGAGCTCACCGTATATTTTTTATCTATGTATTTTATTAATATATTTTATTCATACGTCTATTAATTTATTATTCTTTTGTTATTTTTGTTCTTATTTATTATGTCGTCAGTGTTATTTATTTTTTCTACAGGATAGTCTGTTGTGGTGTAGCCTTACCTTGGGAATGATATATCGGTGACTACGGGGTAAACACTTAACACTTAACACTTAACACTTAACACACACACGCACACACACACACACACACACACAGACGCACACGCACACGCACACACACACACACACACACACTAAAAGACTTCATCAGCGAGACCAACTCGATTAGGAAACACTGTTACATTTTTCTGAATCAAAATTAGTTACCGTACATATATGGGTGCTCTCTCTCTCTCTCTCTCTCTCTCTCTCTCTCTCTCTCTCTCTCTCTCTCTGTACAGCTTTCTTTTCAGGAGATATAATGAGTGCTGTAGTGAGCTTCGTTACAGGCAGTACAGTACACCGCCTCCCTAAGGATCCATCGCCTTCTCTTTTGTTGGGAATATTTTTTTTTTTTTTTCAATTTTTTTTTCTTGCCAAATTAATTAAGCATGAGCCTCCCCGCATACTCTTGCTGCACATGTCCGGCATTACCATGAACTCATTTCACGGTCCACATTTCCTCTCATTTTTGTCATAAAGAGGGAAGAGGACAGCGCTTGTCTAAAACGCATAGCCGTGTTATCACAGCTACAAATCGAACCAAAAGAGGCAGTCATGGGGAAGGTACAAATTGTTCCCGTTGTTCACCCTCTCCTGTGGCCCATTATTTTTTTTTTTATACATGAAATAACACGAGTTTACAGGGAGAGAACTGCTTATACAAATGGTCCATCCTTTAAATGTTGACCACGAAAGATTTGAAAAGAGTTACAAGTTTATAAAAGCGACTACGACTTTTTTTTTTCTTTTTCTACTTTTACCACAGTACAGGTCGCGAGCCGGAGTGAGAAGCGAGACAAAGGACTATTGAAGTGTGTGTGTGTGTGTGTGTGTGTGTGTGTGTGTGTGTGTGTGTGTTAGTAGTTGTTTCTGGCTGCTTTGAGATGAGGAAATATTACACAGTATATATATATATATATACGAGACTACTAAACACTCCTGTTTGTCAGAAGTCTATTGACAGTAAGTTCGTACAACACAAGTCTCACGACACACACACATACATCAGGGCACCACACCACACATAACCCAACCATTTTCCTCGGCTAGATACTCGACTGGTAAAAGAGGAAAGAGGAAAGGAAGGTATGATAGGAGGATAGGACCGGAGGCAAGAAAAAGCTACACCCCAGTATTTCTACAAGCTATATTGTTCTCTCAGTAAACAGCGCGAGAGGGTTATGTCAGCGGGGCGGGGCGGGGCAGGTCAGGGGGAGAGACTCGGGGCGGGGCGGGGGGAGATTCGGGGTTGTGTCAGCGGCGGGGGAAGAGACTCGGGCCGCGTTCTGTTTGTCTGGTTGTAACGTAGTCGATATTGGAGCCAGTCGGCCGTGTTCACATTGGACAGATTATTTCATACGGTGAGCGGACCGCTGTATGAGGTTCCCAGAGATAAAAGAGGGCAAGAAATTGCTTGTATATTGTGTTAAAACTTTTATTTAGATATAATTGTGCTTCATGTCGTTCGGTTATTATTTTCTGATTTACTTGTCCTCTATATAACTATTATTTACATGTACATTTATGAATGATTTGTAGTTCGTTAATAAGAGCGCCACCAGAAAAGTCGCTCGTGGATGTAACTACAGATTCATTAAAACAGTGAGTAAAGAATATTGCTTCCGGTAAGTACACGACTCACTTTTTTAAGATGTAGTTGAACCAATTTCCTTTTTTTCCTCTACTGCCAGAATTACTGATAAAACTCTTTTTGGGATTTAAAAATAATACAGCTTAAGGCTTGACGTTCACAGAGACTTTTTGCTTTGTTCTGTACCCACGTTCTCTACAGGTCCACCAGCCTGTTAGTGACGGTACAATGTGACGGTACAATCTCTTCAGGTGTACTAATAAGGCAATGTGACGGTATAATCTCTTCACGTGTACTAATAAGGCAATGTGACGGTATAATCTCTTCACGTCCACTTATAACGCCTTGTGACGGTACAATGTGACGGTACAATGTGACGGTACACCCTCTTCACGTGTATTTAAAATTATATTCAAATAGGATGTACGAATATTAAACTCTTGAATAATTATGTAGAGAGCTTTACCATAATTTTGTGAGCATTTACATAAAACAGCTCTTGGACGGTCCACTGGGATAACTAACTTGTTTCTCATAAATTATTCCGCAGGTTTAGTTTCCTCTTCATATATTATAAAAATTTACGATCAAAACTTCTTAAAAATTTTTTGATAAATAATTTCGATTCAGTGATGCTCTTATGTGATGGAAACTTTATATATAAAAATGTTACCTCAGGCGAGCGAATCATCGTCTGGCGTAGTGTCTATAACCATGTCATTTGAGGGGATGGAATGGGACGTCAGGCACTGGATTGCTCGTATAGGCGATGGGAATTATTATGGAAACGGCCGATGATGATGTTCCCGCTTATTACCAACGCCTAAAATATCATTCTACTGTTATTCCTCGTTCTTATCTGATCATTCCACTGTTTATTCATCATTCTCAAACGATCATTCCACTCATCGTTCTCAACTATCTATTAACATCCTTCATGGTGTGTGTGTGTGTGTGTGTGTGTGTGTGTGTGTGTGTGTGTGTAAGAGACATAATGTGGAAACACTAGAATGTGTATTACTGTAGTCTTAGGGCCATTCAGAGCATTGTTTAAGTACCTTTGTTTCTCCCTGCCTGATTGGATGCCTGTTTAGCCTCTCTCTCTCTCTCTCTCTCTCTCTCCTCCGCAACAGAAAGTGAAAATCGTTTAATCTCTCTTCTCCCATCTCAGTAGCGAAAGAGTGGATTAAGAATAACTAGGGTGGAGGAGAACGTAAGGAAGAGAAGAGAGGGAAAGGAGAGCAAAAGGGATGAGAATAGGGGATGGAGGAATGGGAAGGAAAGGACTTGAAAAGGTAGGAAATGTGGTGATCGGAGGGTGAGGGATGGGAGGATGGTGATGGGACGGTAGGGATAGGGGGGGGGGCAATGGATGGATGGGGAGTGGTGATGGAACAGGATGGTGATGGGAAAGGTTAAGAGCTTTACTAGGTACCATCTGCTCTCGCTCAATCTTGTCTGAACTGCGAAAAACACGAGTTTCCTCTAACTCTCTGAGCCTGACCGGTGCCAAGTGACGCTTTCCCACGCCTGTCTCTTCGCTCTCACGGTGTGTGTGTGTGTGTGTGTGTGTGTGTGTGTGTGTGTGTGTGTGTGTGTGTGTGTGTGTGTGTGTGTGTGTGTGTGTGTGTGTGTGGCCTAGGTTGGGAGTATATGTATGTTTCTGTACGTATGTTTGTATTTATGTAGTGTGACCAGGAGGGAGAAAAAGGGATGTATGTGAACGGCTGTGTGTATATAAGCATGAGAGTGTGTGTGTTTACTTGTGTGTGTGTGTGTGTGTCTCTATGTGTGTGTGGATAACGGTTTTTACTTACATGTGTATCTATGTACGTATGACCTTACATCTATGTGTTTGTATACATATTTACCTACATATGTATAATCATGTATGTATGCATGACGTATGTATGTATGTATGTATGTATGTATGTATGTATGTATGTATGTATGTATGTACTTCTAAAACAACTAATTCACAAACGCACTAAATGGTGTGTACTGCCCGCTTCAAGGCTCCCTCCCAGCACCTGTAACCCGCAGCAACACACAGAACTTATCAGGTTTCGATTAAGGGATTCAGTCTGGCTCAGTGAAGCTTCGGTTATGCGTTTCGGGCAGCTCATTCAAGTGACTCCAAGGCTCAGAGCATCTTAGGGCAAGTGGTGTTGGTGGTGAGTGAGTGTTAGTGCGGACATTACCCCCGTGTGTGTTGTAGTAGTAGTAGTAGTAGTAGTAGTAGTAGTAGTAGTAGTAGTAGTAGTAGTAGTAGTAAATAAGTGTATAAATTCATAACAATTAACCAAACGCCAAAACAACTTCTATACACATTAATAAACACATAATATAAACTAATAAATCAATACATCTTCACCTCACATAAACATTAACATAAACATAAACATTTATACAAACATTACGAGGGCGCGAGGACAAAATTTCCGCTATAAATACATTTGCTTTTTCTGCCTTCATTAATGAATGTGCATGAATATGAATATTTAGCATCATTACTGAATAGCGAAATACGCAGGAAATTATATTAGAGAGAATGAAATATTTATTCTGGCCTTCCGTAATATGTATCAAAACATTACTGCAAACATATCAGTATTTATTTTATTTTTAACCCAGGATGAACGTGGGCATTGGTGTTGATGTTTATAGTGATATATATTGATGTTTTTAACCCAGGATGAACGTGAGCTAATGATGCTGCTAATGTCTGTCCTGGTTGCTGTTGTCCAACTCTTAGTATATATTCTATAAAATAAAACAGTCGGCCTTTAATAAATATAGAACCGCCTGTTTAATAATATTCCATTAAAAGTTTTTGTACTGGATATATAAAAACGTCAGTCATTTAAAAAAAAAAAATAATTTCCTCGTTTTGTTTTGTATCTATGATGAGTTTCTTTCTTTAAATCTTTATCGAGAGAGAGAGAGAGAGAGAGAGAGAGAGAGAGAGAGAGAGAGAGAGAGAGCTAAACGCCAGAACATTAAATCCAGGACAGGTAAATATTGAACAAATTCCCCTCATCATTTTTTCACCTTCCTTCCACCGCCACGAAAATCTTCCAAGAGTGACAGGCAGAAACTCGTGCAAGTAGGAATACTAAATAAGGCCGTGAATGACTCCCAGTCTTGGCTGTTTGGACTCTTTGCTTCAGGCGGTGAATATATACACCCATTACACACTGACTGTATCAACATGACCTGAGTGTCTCTCCTTTCAAAAATCTTTAAGTCGTGAGCTCTTCTTTGGACCCAAGTGCTGCTCTGTGTTGAAGCTGGGGAGGAGAGGGGGGTGCTGGGGAGGAGGGAGGGTATTGGGGAGGGGGATGTGTGGGGAGATAGGTAGGGAGGAGGGGATGTTATGGGGAAAATGGGTGGAGTAGGGAAATGTTGTGGGGAAAAAGGGAGTGGTGGGGAGAATACAGGGAATACTATGGGGGAAAATGGGCAGCTTCAAATTAAATTCTTCTTACAGCAGCTTGAACAAATTCTCACAGCTTCTCACAGCAGCTTGAACAAATTCTCACAGCAGCTTGAACAAATTCTTACAGCAGCTTGAACAAATTCTTACAGCAGCTTGAACAAATTCTTACAGCAGCTTCAACAAATTCTTACAGCAGCTTGAACAAATTCTTACAGCAGCTTGAACAAATTCTTACAGCAGCTTCAACAAATTCTCAGAGCAGCTTCAACAAATTCTTTCCTGCCCACCGTCTGTGAGCTGGAACTGACGAGAGTGTGTTTGTTTCTGCAGAAGCTTGAGTTTGGTTTTTGTGTTTCTATCTATCGATCTATCTATCTATCTATCTATCGATCTATCTATCTATCTATCTATCGATCTATCTATCTATCCATCTATCTATATATCTATCTATCTATCTATCCTGTAATTTTCCTCTCTCTCTCGCCTTTGTCTTTATCTTTTTCTCAATTCTCTCTCTCTCTCTCTCTCTCTCCTCCCTATTTTATCATTTTCTCCCTCTCTCCCTCTCTATCTCCCTCTCTCTTTCTTGTCCCTTTCTCTCTCTTTTTATCTCTCTCATCCTTCTCCCTCCGGTCTTTATTCTTTTCTCCTATTCTCCCTCCCTTCTCTCTTTAATCTTATTTTTCTTTCTTTCCCCTCCTTCTCTCCGTCTCTATCTCTCTCCCTTCCGTCTCTCATCACGTTGTTTCTCCCCTCTCTCTCTCTCTCTCTCTCTCTCTCTCTCTCTCTCTCTCTCTCTCCAGTGTAATGTTTACTCTGACAAGATGGCGGCGTTTTATGAATCTATCTTCACTCTCCACAATTTTACCATTATTATCATATGTCCACTTCTTCTTCTTCTTCTTCTTCTTCTCAACATCACTTTTCTTCTTTTCCAAGTTAACAAATCGCTAATGACATAAAGGTGACCAAAAGTCATTCATTACCTGTGTTAAGCCGAACTTAATAAACTCCCTCAAGTGAGAAAGACATTACCAGTCAGGTGAATAAAGGTGGTTAAGTAAATTAGTTAATATACAGGTAATAACGCCCTGTTTCAGTCTTCTCTTTTCTCTCCCTGTCTCAGTCTTCTCTCTTCTCTCCCTGTCTCAGTCTTCTCTCTTCTCTCCCTGTCTCAGTCTTCTCTCTTCTCTCCCCCTGTTTCAGTCTTCTCTTTTCTCTCCCTGTCTCAGTCTTCTCTCTTCTCTCCCTGTCTCAGTCTTCTCTCTTCTCTCCCTGTCTCAGTCTTCTCTCTTCTCTCCCTGTCTCAGTCTTCTCTCGTCTCTCCCTGTCTCAGTCTTCTCTCTTCTCTCCCTGTCTCAGTCTTCTCTCTTCTCTCCCTGTCTCAGTCTTCTCTCGTCTCTCCCTGTCTCAGTCTTCTTCTCTCCCCTGTCTCTCAGGCCTTCTCTCTCTCTCCCTGTCTCAAACCCCCTCGTCTCTCCTTGAAACTTCAGTCTCTTCTCTCCCTTGTTCAGTCTCTTCTCCCTGTTCTAGTCTCTCGTCTCTCCCTGTCTTGGTTACCTCCTCACCTCCTTCAGGATTACACAACGGAGGAAAGTGCACTTCCAGGATCACAAACAAAGCGATTTAAGAAGGTGTTAATAGGGATTCTGGGTTGGTGCGACACACACACACACACACACACACACACACACACACACACACACACACACACACACACACACACACACACACACACGCAACAATATGGCCCCAATTTAAATATTATTATGACTCCTTATACGTTTGAGGTAATACCGCTTGAAATCCACCTCACCACGCTTGACATCCAACTCGTCACACTTGACATCCACCTCGCCACGCTTGACATCCACCCCAGCCACTGTCATGCCCGTCACGCTTAAATATCTCTAAAATCAATGGACTTACATAACCATCCTTTACATTTTAGAAAATTATTGATATATATAACAATAATTACATCTACTTACACCTTTATTTAACAGTTACCCAACAATGTCGGTTTACCTGAGTTAGTGAGTTAAAACTGAGCTATAAACAGTAAAAACACAGCTATAAAAAGGTACAAACAGCTATAAACAGGTATAAACAGTTGATTAATCTTGTCTACAAAAGCTACACCAAACAGTACAGTCCACCTCATCACTGTAGTGTATAAAAGTTACTAAAACACCCGGCACACACCAGCCCAGGAACACCTTAAACTAAAGTCGACAATTCTTTAAACTCTAAACGTTAAAGATGGATCCATTATTGAGCACAAAATTCCACGAATACCTCAGAGCCACGCCGCGAGGGGAGGGGGAGGGAGGGGAGGGGGGGGGCAGACAAGTGTGTGGTGAGGGGGTGTGAGGGGGTTGAAGGTTCAGGGAGGAGGGAAAAGAGGGGAAATGTATAAGGAGTTCTGAGGAGTGAGGGGGGAATAGGTCAGGGGGGGGGAAAGGAGTTATGAGTGAGGGGGGAAATAGGTCAGAGGTGAGGTGAGAAGGGGTTAGGAATGAGGGGAGAGAGATAAGAGGTGATAGGTACTGGATGACAGGTGAAGGGTGAAGGAAATGGTTAAGTGGGAGAGGGGAGAGGGAGATGGGTGAGAGGTGAGACACTAAGGGTGAGAGGTAGAGAAGGGATAAGAAAGAAAGGGGATAAAATAGGTAACAACAAAAACAGTAAAAGGTAAGAAAGAGAGAGAGCGAAAGAGAGAGAGAGAGAGAGAGAGAGAGAGAGGGGACGAAGATGGATAGAAGGAAAAGTGGAAAGAACAAAATGATGAGATTGAGGCGAAATTCAGCGTGAGGAAAATTGAGAGAGAGAGTGAGGGGGAAATGGAAGAGTGAGGGAGAAGGGAGTGTAAGGTGAGAGAGAGGGTAAAAATAGGAGGAAAATAAAGGAAAATGAAAAGTAAGGGGAAAAGGTGACTGAGGAGAGAGAGAGAGAGAGAGAGAGGAGAGAGAGAGAGAGAGAGAGAGAGAGAGAGAGAGAGAGAGAGGTGTGTGTGTGTGTGTGTATGGTGAAAGTAAGGAAAAGAGGAGTGAATATATTGCAAGAGAAAGGGAAGAGGAAAAGTAAGGAAGGGAGGAAAGGAGAAAGGAAGTGTTAAGAGAAAGTGAGAGGAAGAGTGAAGGGAAAGCGAGAGTGAGGGAGAGGTACCCTAGGTAGTCGTGAAGCAACAGGTGGTAGTGATAAATTGTGTGGAATAACTTGAGAGGAGAAAGTGGGGAGGAAAGAATTTTTTTTTGGGGGGAAGGGGATGGTGGGGAGAGGGATATTGGGGATGGTGGTGAAGGAGTGGGTGGTGGGGGAAAAAGGGGGAGAGATGGTGGGGAAGAAGGGAAATAACACAGAGAGAAGAGATGGTGGAGGAATTAATTTAAAAATACCTTTGAGTTAGTTAAGACCTAAGCCTGATAGCTGTAGCAGTAAGAGGTGGTGATGTAAACGGAAGCAAGTTTGTTACATAGCAGTTCAAGTTGTAAATGGAAGGGGAGAGTGAACACAGAAGAAAAGATACACAAGTTTAGCTTAGAAGAATGTGAATAAATTAAAATGTAATGATTAACAACAATTAGAAAGAGGCTGGAGGCTGAGAGAAATATAAAGGTTGCTTAGTCCTCCTAAACGCTATCACGTCAATATGTTTCCCTCGGTGTTCCTACGTGTTGTTTCTACTGTGTTATCTAGAGTTTGTGTCTTATCGTTTTGTATATATAACCTTCACATAACACAAGCAACTCGTTCTGACTCTTTCATGTTGTTTTTAATACCAAGGAACAACTGCTTGTATATTTAGTGTTTACTTTCCTCGACTTTTTCACAGAATGATAATAACGATTGTCAAAAATATGCTGATGTTCTGACTCCTCTCTCTCTCTCTCTCTCTCTCTCTACTATACAAAAACAAATTTATATATGAAATTTTAAGGATTCAGAAAAATAGTTTGTCAAAAGAAGAAAAAACAACAAGAGTGTATGTACCAGCAAAGAGTCACTCTATTGCTTTGGGTCTGAAAATAAAAGCGGAGTTTTCTGTGAGGTACGGAGGAGGAGGAGGAGGTGAGGAAGGAGGAAGGAGGAGGAAGAGGAGGAGGAGGAGGGCGGAGGAGGAGGAGGAGGAGGAGGGCGGCTCTCTCCTATACTCACAATTTGATCAATATTTTTGTTTTGTGTATTTTAATAAAACTATTTATATTTATGCTACATATTTTTAATTTTATCCATCTATATATCTGTCTCTTTATGTCAATCTAAATAAATAAATAAATAAATGGCAAAATACACACACACGAACCTACACAACACTCACCAGGCTTTTACCCAATTTAATACACACACACAACAGCATACTACATACGAGAAATACATATAGAAACTACATATGAAAAACACGCTACATAAAAGTGAAAATACAATAAAATATTAAAATACCCCAAAAATAATTGTAAATTATTTGAGTCCACAAGGCGAGGCAGCTTTTACGTGTGAGAGCTACAGGAAACAGAAACAGACACCACTATTTCCCACCATCTCTACAGAACACAACAATAAAACACTACAAAAATGGATAAATTTACAACCATCGCTACAAAGTTTATACCCAGCCAGCCAGCCAGCACAGTGTACAGACCTACTTATTCACCTTCCTTGCAATGTAACCCGGTGATAAAGCCTCTTACTGTAACCCGAAAATATAACCCCTTTATATAACCCACTAATAAAACCCTTAAATATTACTTTTGAACGTAACTTTAATATAACCCGTTTATATAACTCCTCAATATAACCCGGTAATACTGTCACCCCAGAACATCGTCACCTCTCATGCTAACTTTGACGGCAGTAGGACCAAAGTTACTGAAGCTGCGGCAGTGACAACTTTAGAGAACAAACACTGGGCGGATTAATACACAAACTCACCTGGATTAATTATATAAACAGAGAGAAATAACCTAACCAGAGACTTAATACCAGGTCATGTTAAATGCGGTATTAAGGAGAGATTAACAGATATTAACACTGGGGAAACAATAAATGGGAAGGATTATAGAAATGAACGAGGGACTAAATTAAAAGGGAAATTTTCTAGAAATTTATACCACGAAAAAATTGAAACTACCTTTAAAAAAATGGCGAAATTGAAAAGAAATTTAAATAAAAAATTATACTGGGAGGAAATAAAGGGGACAATATATGTAGTGAGGTATTTAAATCACAAACAACTGAGTGAACAAATGTGAAACAACAGTAATAACAGAAATAACTAGAAATACAACTGTAATCTTTAACAAATATACCGGAAAAACGGAAAAAAAATTAATAATAATAAACTTTAGCATCATCATTTGTACAGTTTTTAATAATATACAACACACACACACACACACACACAGAGGTGCGTGTGTACCTCACTCTTCCTTACCTTACACACTCTCAGCCATACATAGTGAGTGAAGCAAGACAATCACCTCCGTTGCGCCAGTGAAAAACACGAATTAATTTTCCTGGGAGACAGAACATTCCGAGAAGTGGTTAACCAACACGGTGACTTAAGGTCTAATATCATATACCGCAGAGATATCATAATCACCTCTTTGTGCTGCAGGTCTGTGGGTCGCTGCACGCTTCCCTGGTTGGTAAACAAGTTGATACCTGACACCAGTTGTGGGAAATCGTAAAACTCGTCTTCAATTTGGGTTATAAATGAAGGGTGTTGGTAGGGTGTTGGTAGGGTGTTGGTAGGGTGTTGGTAGGGTGTTGGTAGGGTGTTGGTAGGAGAGGTTCACTATCACACTGTCTGTTCTTCTCGGTGATAGTGAAGAGTTTTCAGGCAGTGTTACTTACAGGAGCCTAGCCCTTTATTGATTGACCTAACTTTCTTCTTTTTCAGGTCGTGGTTGTGTGTGTGTGTGTGTGTGTGTGTGTGTGTGTGTGTGTGTGTGTGTGTGTGCGTGTGTGTGTGTGTGTGTGTGTGTGTGTGTGTGGTGTGTGTGAGTGTATGTACGTATATTCACCTTCGTACATCTCAACAATTTCACCAAAACTTCCATTCGAATCTTAATTTCAATCGGTCTATTTTGCTGGAGTAAATCAAAGGCTTGGTATAATTTGGTATTAATACGGTTTTCAGTATTCTTGACAGCCAGTCTCACGCTGTGTAGATCGTCCAGATTGTTTTGAAATATTCTCAACATATAAAACTTATAGCAGTCAATTAATGGCTCCACTATCTCCCAATAACATCGTCATTCAATGTATATATAAATTCATGATATTCTGAGTATTTCGTTTATGAATTAAAATATAACTAACTTTAATGAATCTATTGCCAGTTGGCCATGGAGACGCCCTCACCTCATGTGTTCCCAGCTAGACAACAAGACAAGATTATTAAAACTGATGGAATTTATAACATGAACGAGGAAAAAAAATACTATGTTGATCACTGTTTTGAAGGTGTCCAAAGTTCAGTTCTTCATTACCGTTCTCTGTCATGTGTACCTGTTGTACCTCAGCCAAGTGGTTCCGTTTGGTTGATCCCTGAAAACCCCGAGACCCTGACGAGCGAGAGACTGTCCCTACAGGTGAGGCGCGAGGCTCTACTGGTTGACAACATAAAGTAACACTCAACGATGTGATCAACAGAATCTTTTGAATGATAACCGTAATAAATTACTGTTCCGTCTCGTTCTTTCAGGTTCAAGAACACTTAAAGTCTTGTTTAATAAAAGCATCGGAGGCTTTACCATATCCCGTCGAGGGGAGGGGAGGGGAGGGGAGGAGGTCACCATAAACTGTTGTTCATGTATAAACTTATATCCCCTAAGTACTGGTATTTTTGTAGAGTTACGACCACCCGTGATGGTTGTACTCCCCCCCCCCTCCTCTTCCTCACGCAGGGCCAGGCTCCCTCTGGGTCCTTCCTCCATCCTCCTCCATAAAACAAGATAATCTACTCACGTCTCTTGATTCAGTTTCTCCCACAGATCTCCTGCCTAGTCCTATTTCCTCCGCCTCTCTCCCCAGGTGCCTCAGCCCCCCACCCACCCTGTCTCGGCTCTACTTCACCTCCTCTTTATAAACTATTCTTCCTCACGCAACTTTCTCTACCGGGTCCCCAGCCTCTCACAAATCTTCTCCAATCCAGTTCATTAAAACTTCACCTGCGCACTACACCTGTAATGACTCAATTTTTGTCAAGTTTAAAGCAATTCCCAACTCACACCAGTCGCGTCTCAAGTCATTACGGTCAAGTCTCACTCGTAAAGTCGCGGTACAATGGTAAGTGTCGTCGCGGGACAATGGTAAGTGTCGTCGCGGTACAATGGTAAGTGTCGTCGCGGGACAATGGTAAGTGTCGTCGCTGGACAATGGTAAGTGTCGTCGCTGGACAATGGTAAGTGTCGTCGCGTACAATGGTAAGTGTCGTCGGGACAATTGTAAGTGTCATCAAATCGCAGTTGGTAAATCAGAATGTCGTCGCGGTACAATGGCAAGTGTCGTCGCGGTACAATGGTAAAGTGTCGTCGCAGGACAATGGTAAGAGTTCGTCTTACAGTTTACAATTTATCATCAACATCACGTCCTGGGCCAGATGTTGACGTGGTGTGTGTGTGCGTGTGCGTGTGTGTGTGTGTGTGTGTGTGTGTGTGTGTATGTGTGTACCTTAATCAGAACAAAGTAACAAGTGTCTCTATTCCGAGTCGCCGTCTCGGGCCAGCAACACCACTCCAGGCTACTGTATTGTGACCACCACCCCGTTACCACCGCACCCTCCAGTAACACCTCCCACCCACTATACTGTACCTCTACTTTTACTAACACACTTCGCTGTAGCTCCCTGATACAAGGCTTTCTTTAGTCCCCTTAGATCCCATCCACACATTCCTTTCATCAGACTGGTTCAATTCAGTTTCATTAACAGATTACGTTCTTTAAACCCCTTCAATTCACTTGTATCCTACTGCCGTTTTCAGTCCCCTTCAATTCCTTTCCATTCTTCTACTGTCTTTCTCACACCCCGGCCATGACAGCCCCTCACTGCTGTCCCGGCCAGATATCGTCTTCTCTACACCGCCGCCACCCTTACCCTTTGTTTACACTCAATGCAATATGTTGAGCAAAGAATAAAAGGAGGCGAAAAAATAGGTGTTTGCCGGTCTAGTTTACACTCCCATTCCGTATCAAGTAAACACCGCAGTGTGTTCCTCCTGCCACCAGTTACCAGAGACTTATGTGTGGATAAAAGGCTACAACTTTATATATATATATATATATATGTAATATTCAGAAATTTCAGAGTTCTGAGGGGAGGGAGCGCTGCCTGCTCGTAGCGAGAGATTGCGGAACTAGGGCCCATATGTGATATTAAATATGATTTTACCGAATTAATAAATGATGATCAAAGAAGTTAAGGGACTATTGAATTTGAAATTTTGCTTAGCAGATCGTTTAGCAGTCTGAATAATGTTAAGGGTGTCCGGCGAGTTATTAGTTAGGCGGAAAATATACATCACGTAGGCCCAAGCTAGCGCCTTGGGGGAGACGCGGATGCTGGCTAGGCCAAATTGAGAGTATCCACAGACAAGACGTTCCGCGCGTCCATCGGTGAAATAGTCACGCGGCCTAGTCACCTTGTGCTGCGCTATTGCAGTATAACAAGTAAGTCTCATTCGGATCTCAGACAGGGTTAGATAGGGCAGTGATAAAGCAACCAGAGCTAACAGTGAGTTCATTTCAGGTTTCCAATGAACCCACTTCTAGACTGGAGTTGACCGGAGTTGACTGCGAGAGATTGACTGCCGCTGATGATTGAGAGGGTGGCGATTGTCGCCATTGGACCGATCAGTAGGGCCTGTCACTGTTTAGCGGGGTAGCAAAGGATCTCTGAGTGAACTGCTAACGGGAAGCTAAAGTTTCTCTCAACTGCGCAAGGTCTGATTGGCTCACTCTCTTCCTGCCCATGGACGCACTGGGAGTACACTGAGGCTATCTGAGTATATTAATGGTCACACACTGAGACCGTGAGTCTAGGACTCTAGGAGATACCTAGAGGAACATTTTATCTTCCTTATCACGGGTGTAGTTAACACCATTCCTCAGACTGATATTATCTTGACGTGTGTAGTTTAATATTTCTTAAATAATTTTGATAGTAGTGTTTTTTGAATGTTTGTGCCATTAAGTGGAACCAGAGTGATACTGTGATTTGATTCTTTTAATGCCTCTAATTCTTCATAATTCTGATCTCAGGTATAACCTTGTTCCCCAGAGCAGTGGTTAGGTTAGGTTAGGAAGTGTACACCTGTTGGGGTGCTATAATTTTGTTGAGTGATATTATTTTGCTGAAAGCCCTTAGGGCCTATTCATTGTAGAGTATTTAATTTCTTATCTTTTATTACCATTCCTCAGTGACTGATATTATTTTGTTGAAGACCCTTAAGGCCTATTCATTGTGGAGTATTTAATTTCTTATTTTTTAGTACCATTTCCTAAGTGACTGATATTATTTTGTGAAAGCCCTTAAGGCCTGTTCATATGTGCAATTAACATTTCTTAATACTTTAAATTTATTGTTGCCTGGGTTTCTAATAATTTCTATGTCATGTATAACTTTTATTCCCCAGAGTAGTGGTTAAAGTTTAAGTTAAGAGGTGCGCATATTGGTGTACCATTATTTGATTGTGTTTGTAGTGTTGGAGGAATATAAGTGTCTAAATTTTACAGTGTGTCTCATTCATCCCAGTCACAGACGCTATCCTTCCACGGGTCACGGACAGTTCATTTTTGTAGTAGATTTAAGTGTTCTTATGCTGGTTCGGGATTTTTCTCAAAGGGGCGCTTCCACTGCCTTTACCATCTATTAAATTTTAATAAACCCCAAGTCAAGTGAGAAATTAAAGTCCAGCAAATTCCGACCGGTTACATATATATATATATATATATATATATATATATATATATATATATATATATATATATATATATATATATATATATATATATATATATATATATATATATATATATATATATATATATATATATATATATATATATATATATATATATATATATATATATATATATATATATATATATATATATATATATATATGCAAGTAAATCACTGTAGGTGCGCGTGAAGTTGCTAGTAACAAAGAAAGCCGAAGTTGATGCTTTCATTATTATT
>NW_024744839.1:1977487-2022487 GCF_018991925.1 Homarus americanus
TTAAGCCGGATTTAATAAACTCCTCAGTAGAAAGACATTGATCAGGTGAATAAATTGATTAATATAATATCTTCTTTATTTTCTATCTCTCCCACCTCCTCTTACACTCCTTATGGATTACAACGGAGAGAAGAATTTAGGATCACAACAAAGAAGTTTAAGAAGGTGTTGCTCAGAGGATTTTCAGGTTCTAGTGCAACCAACAATATGGCCCCAATTTAAATATTATTATGACTCTATATATATAAATTTGAGGGTAATACCGCTTGAAATCCACCTCACTGCATGATGACATCCAACTCGTTCCATATCAAATCAATAGACTTACACCTTCCTTTGCATTTTTGAAAATTATTGATATATATAAATAACAATAGACGTTACATCTACTTACACCTTTATTTAACAGTTTACTTAGCAATGTCGGTTTTACCTGGGTTAGTGGGTTAAAGCTATGACTATAAACGGTAAAAAACCTGGCTATAAAAGTACAAACAGCTATAAACAGGTATAAACAGTTTGATTAATCTTGTCTACAGCTACCAAACAGTACAATTCACACTCATCATAACGGTATGTAAAAGTTACTAAACACCTTTTTTATTTAGGAACACACACATAAACTAAAGTCAATAATTAACATTTAAAATGGTCTGTGGGCAGACAAGTGTGCGGTGGGGGGTTCAGGAGGAGGGAAAGAGGGTTCTGGCTGAGGTATGGGGGAATGCGTTCAGAGGAGGTTATGGTGAAATGGTCAGGGGTGGGGTGGGGGTTGGGAATATGAGGAGGAGAGAGAGATAAGAGGTGATAGAGTGCTGGATGTGGAGTGAAGGGTGTGAAGTGGGGAGGGTGATGGGTGAGGAGAGGTGGAGACACTGGGGTGAGAGGTAGAGAAGGGATAAAGGGGATACAATCATTGTAACAACAAAAACAGTAAAAAGGTGAAAGAGAGGCAGAAAGAGAGAGAGAGAGACTTGAGATGGATAGAAAAGTGGAAAGAAGACTTAAAATAGTGTTGTGAGATTGAAGAATTCATGAGGAAAATTGAGAGAGTGATGGAAGGAGGTGTGAGAGGGTAAATGGGAGAAATGAAAGTAAGAAGGTGTGTGTGTGTGTGTGTGTGTGGAAGAGGGTGTGGAGGGAGGAAAGGGAGAGTGTTGGAGGAGAAGTGAGAGGAAGGTAGAGAGGTGAGGTGAGGAGAATTCTAGGTGGTCATTAGAGAAAAGCAACAGGTGTTGGTATGATGATAGGTGTGGATAACTTGGGGAGAATTTGGGGGTGATGTGGTGGGAGGAGGATGTTGGAAAGGAAGACGATGTGGTGGGAGGGGAGTCCTTTGTTGGGGATGGTGGTGAAGGAGTGGGTGGTGGGGAAAAAGGGAGATGGTTGGGGAGAGAAGAAATAGCACAGAGAGAGAGAGAGAAAGAGATATGGTGGAGAGGAATTAATTTAAAAAAATACCTTTGGGTTGAATTAAAGACCCTAAGCCTGATGGCTGTAGCAATGAAATTGGTGATGTAAAGCAGGGGAAGCAAGTTTGTTTACATAGCAGTGCAAGTTGATTGTAAATGGAAGGGAGGTAGACACAGAAGAAAAGATACCAAGTTTGGCTTACAGAAGAATGAATAAATTAAAATGTAATGATTAACAACAATTAGAAAGAGGCTGGAGGCTGAGGAGAGAAATGTAAAGGTTGTGGTCCTCCTAAACGCTATCTGCGTCAATATGTTTCCCTCGGTGTTTTCCTGCGTGTGTTGTTTTCTTCCTGTGTTATCTAGGTTTGTGTCTTAATGTTTTATGCTCTCCTTGGCCCACATAACTGAAAAAGCTCTGTTCTGACTCTTTCATGTTGTTTTTTAATGCCGGAACTTCTTGTATATATATTTAATCTTTACTTTTCCTCGACTTTTCTAGAATAGTAATACTTGATTGTCAAAATATACGATGTTCTGACTCTTTATATAAATTTTAAGGATTCAGAAAAACTCAGTTTGTCAAAAGAAGAAAAAAACAAGGTGTATGTACCAGCAAAGAGTCGCTCTATCCTTTGGAATATTTGAAAAATAAAATGGAGTTTTCTATGAAATTTTGTGGAGGAGGGCAGCGTCTCCTCTCTCCACAATTTGATCATCTTTTTGTTGTTTTTGTATATTTTAATAAACTATTTATTTATACCATATATTTTAAAATTTTATCCATCTCTATATATATCTGTCTCACTCTTTATGTCAATCTAAATAAATAAATAAATAAATGGCAAAATACACACGAACCTACACAACACTCTACCCAGGCTTTTTACCCCAATTTAATACACAACCTTTTCATGCAGAGAAATATATAAAACTACCTTAACAAATGACACGCTACATAATACAATAAGATAACAAATCTCTTAAAAATAATTGTATAGAATTATTTGAGTCCACAAAACGAAAAATGACTTTTGCATTATGTGGGAATACTGAAACGAAACAGACCTTTCTTTCACCATCTCTGCAGAATGACAATAAAACACTACTACAAAAAATGGATCGTTTAATACATCTTTCTGAAAGTTTTACCCAATGGCCAGCACAGTGCTGCAGACCCTACTTATTCACCTTCCTTGCAATGTAATGGCCTCTCTTGAAAATAACGCCTTTATACAACACTAATAATATACGTCTTACTTTTGAACGTAACTAATGTAACCCGTTTATATAACTCCTCAATATAGCAATACTGTCCTTTTAGAACATCGTCTGCCTCTCATATTGAGCGGCATGATGGGACCAAGTTACTGAAGCTACGACAGTGACAACTTTGAAGAACAAACACTGGGCGGATTAATACCGACTCTTCCTGGATTAATTATATAAACAGAGAGAAATAATAACTTCTTCAAGACTTACCTTTTGATCATATTAATTACATTAAGAGATTATTAACACTGAAACAATAATAAATGGAAGGATTATATGGAGCGAGATATAAGTCCAAAGGGAAATTTTCTAGAAATTTATACATAAAAAAAAATTAAACTACAACACAAAAATATGGCGGAAATTGGAAAGGAAATTTAAAATAAAAAATTATACTGGGAGAAATAAAGGGAGGACAATATAGTGAGAATTATTTAAATCACAAACAACTGGTAGACAAATGTAAACAACAGTAATAACAAAATAACTAAGAAATACATAATCTTTATATAATATATATATGGAAAACGGAAAAAATAATAATAATAAACTTTGGCATCATCGTTTGCAGTTTTTAATAATATACCTTTTGGAGGGTGTGTGCACTCATACCACTCTCAATATATAGGTGGAAATAAGTTAATCACCTCTATTTACTTATTAAAACTGAATTAATTTCTAGGAGACAGAACATTTCCAAAAGTGGTTAATATTTGGTGACAGGTCTAATATCTTATACGAAGATATCACCAATCACCTCATGTACTTGGGTCCTAACAGATTCACTGCACTTCCTAGTAAACAAGTTGAAAATCCTGGCACACCAGTTGTGGGAAATCATAAAACTCTCGTCTTCCCCAATTTGGGTTATAAATGAAAGGTGATGACTGGTAGGAATTATTACTGAGTGTTGGGGTGTTAGTAGATGTTAATTGAAAGTTCACTAACTCTGTTTTCTGTGTTGATTATTCTTTCTGGGTCGTGGTTGTGTGTGTGTGTGTGTGTGTGTGTGTGTGTGTGTGTGTGTGTGTGCGTGTGTGTGTGTGTGTGTGTGTAGTTGACCTTGTGTACATATATACATGCATCTCTGTATTCAAATGCAATCAAAACTAGTATAATTTGGTAATATACGGTTTTCAGTATTCTGACGGCAGCCAGTCTTAGATCGTCAGATTAATATTCTCAACATATATAAACTTACTAGCAGTCAATTAATAAATAATCCACTATCTCAATAACATCTCTGATGTTCAATGTATATATAAATTCTGATATTCTGTGAGTATTTCGTTTTATAGATTAAAATATAACTAACTTTAATGGATCTATTGCTGATTTGACATGGAGCCTCACCTCTCATATGTTTCCCAGCTAGACAACACAAGATTATAAAAAGCTAATTGATTTATAACATGAACAGGAAAAAAAAAAAAATACTATGTAGTCATATTTTTTGAAGGAATTAATCCAAGTTCAGTTCTTTATTACGATTCTCTCCATATGGTTGATCCTGAAAGTGAGAGATACAGGCGAGACTGTCCCTGGGTGAGGCTGAGGCTCTACTAGATTGACTTGACACCAATAACACTCAACGATGTGATCAACGAAGAATCTAATGAATGATAACCGTAATAAATTACCTGTTCCGTCTCGTTCTACTTAAGTCTTGTTTAATAAAAAGCATCAGGCTTTACATATCCGTCGAAAGGAGGGAGGAGGAGGGAGGGTCACCGCAAACTGTTGTTTTATATACTCTGTTTATATCCTAAAGTATTATTTTTTTGTAGAGTTGACCACCTCCCACCCATTGGCTCCCTCTGGGTCCTTTATCATCCTCCATAAACAAGATAATCTACTCACGTCTGCTGGATTGGTTCTCCAGATCTCCTGCCTGATCTCTTCCTCTATCCGCCTCTCTCTCCCCCAGGTGCCTCAGTCCCCCACCTGTCTCTCGCTCTACCCTCCTCTTTACCATTTCTATTCTTCCTCTGTAACTTTCTCTACAGGTCCCAGCCTCTCACCAAATCTTCTCCAATCAGTTCATTCTAGCTTACTACTGTAATAAACAATTTTACAGCAATTCCCAGCTCTCTCTCAGTCATTACGGTCTAAAGTCACTCGTAAAGTCAGCAGCAGTACAATAAGTGTCGTCAGGACAACCAAATGCAGAGTGTCGTCTCATGGGTGATGCAATCAACAAAGTGTCAGGATAATGGACATGATAAGTGTCGTCCTTCTGGACAATAAGTGAAGTATCGTCGCTGGACAATGGTAAGAAGTGTCGTCAGCGGGACAATTGTAAGTGTCGTCCTTGTGCAATGGTAAGTGTCGTCGCGGTACAATAGGTAGAATTAATCGTCGCGGTGCAATGGGTAAGTGTCGTCCTTTGATTACACAATGGTGATGTCGTCTTACAGTATTACAATTTATCATCAACTTTGTCGTCCTGGGCAGATGTTGTGGGGTGTATTGCGTGTGCGTGTGTGTATGTGTGTGTGTGTGTGTGTGTGGGTGTGTGTCAATATTAATATTGATATTGTGTGTGTGTGTGTGTGTGTGTGTGTGTGTGTGTGTGTGTGTGTGCCTTAAATCAGAACAAAGTAATATGGTCTCTATTTACAGGTCCTTTGTAGTCTCAGACCTTAACCTCACTCCAGAGCTACTGTGTTGTGACTACACCCGTTACCACCACCCTCCTTTACCTCCACCACCCCTTTCTTCTGTGCCTCTATTTTTACTAACTTTTTACTTCGCTGTGGCTCTCCTGATACAAAGCTTTCTTTAGTCCCCTTCTTTAGTCCATCACATTCCTTTCATCAGACTGGTTCCAATTCCAGTTTCATTAACAGATTACGTTCTTTAAGCCCCTTAATTCCTTGCCTTATCCTCTGCCATTTTCAGTCCTTAATTCCTTTCCATTCTCTTCTACTGTCTTTCTCACCCAGCCGCGACAGCCTCACTGCTGGCGGCCAGGCTCTATCGTCTTCTCTACCGCCGCCACCTTACCTTTATTGTTTTACCTCAACACAATATATTGAAAGAATAAAGAATCAGTCATTACTGGTCTAGTTACATTCCATCAATAAACACACATGATATATTGTTCTCCTGCACAGATTTACCAGGACTTATGTATGTGGATGTAAAGTACTTTATATATAACCAACTGTGTAAAGAAAGAACAAAAGAGAGTAGCAGTAAAATAATAAATAAGCAGGAAATGAAAAAAGTATTAGAACAAGACTGATGGTTTGGGGGGTGGTGTTGAGGCGGAGTGTGTGCAGCAGACCAACAGTGGGCCGAAATGGATGTGTAGAGAAGTGAACCATCAAGTGGAGAAACAAGATTACTGGAGAAGGTCACTCTGGGGTGTACAGACCACCTCCTGTGTCCTTCAGGGAGGTCCACTAATGTGGGGGTTCACAGTCTGCCAGAGTAAAATATCCCGGATGGCAGGACTGGATGGCACAAAACAAGCTGTTAAGGTTCACAGACTGTGAAAATATGCTAAACTGTCCAAGTGGATCCTAACAGACGAGCTTCACAGACACCAAGATTAACAGACTTTAGGCTCACAGACCGTGGAAAAAATATATCACTGAAAGGTGCAAGTGGATGCCAAACAGACGAAGCTGAGCGATGTTAGGGGAAACTACTTCAATTTCCTCAATCCCCTAGGGAGGAGGGAGGGAGCAGGGAGGTGCTGGGCTGCTGGGCCATGGAGTGGACGGGTGGGGCGCAGGGAGAGATTTCTGTGTGGCCAGGGGAGGGGACGGTGTGTGTGGACAGAGGTGTCTTGAGTGGGATAGAGAGCTGTGTATGGGGAAAAAAGTTGTTGAATGGGGGAAAAATTGTTGTTGTGTGGTATAAAAATGGCGTCGGCGTAAAATTGCGTTAGAGTAAAGTTGTAATGTGTTCCTCTTCTCCAACCTTCTTCCTCTTCCCTTTCTCCCTCTCATTTTCCCTGGCTCTCCCTTCCCCTATCCTATCTCTTTCCTTCTACTTTCTCCTCATCCTCATTCTTTCACGTTTCCCTTCTCCTATCACCGACCTTTTACCTTTCTCCCACTTCCCTCCTTCCATCCCCCTTCCTCTTCCACCGCTCTTCCTCTTCCCTCCTTCCACTTCCCTTCTTCTGTTTCAATATTTTCCTTACATTTTCCTCCGTCGCCACATCTTCCTTTCACCCAATTCTTTTTCTCCCTCTCAACTGTTTCTTCATTTTCCCCCTCTTCCACCCCTTACCCTCATCCCTTCCCATCCCTTCTTTTGCTACCTTCTTCCCCCTCCACCCCCCTTCTCTTCCACCTGCCCCCCCTCCCCCACCAATAAGTCGAGGGTCGTAATCCTGTTTAGACCAGCAGAAGCTAACTCATCCGGCCCGGAAACCAACTTGATAAATCCGGGCTGCCTCTCCCTGACCCTGCCGTTGATAAACCTCCATTCACACACTCGCCACAAGTCTCCGTCGGTTCTGAGTGTATCCAGTCATATGCTGACGCCCCTGGGGATGAGGGAGGGTGGGGGTGAGGGAGGGTGGGGGTGAGGGAGGGTCGGGGGTGAGGGGAGGGTCGAGGGGAGGTCGGGGTGGGGAGGGTTTGAGGGGAGGGGAGGGAGTGGTGGGAGGGAGGGGGTGGGAGAGGGAGGGGAGGGGAGGGGGGTGAGGGAGGGAGGGGGTGAGGGAGGGTGGTGGTGGGAGGGGGTCGGGGGTAAGGGAGGGAGAAAGGGAGATGATGATGAGTGAGGCAGCGATGAGGGGGAAGGAAAATGGTGAGGGAGGATAGAAGTGAGGGAGGGAACGCAGTAGGTGATATAGGAGGGAAGTGATTAGGTAGAGGGAGGGTGAGGAATGGTATCGGTGAGAGGGGAGGAGGGAGGTGAAGAGGAAGGGAAGTGGTTTAACGGAAGAGTGATAAGTGATGGAGGAAGATGGAGAAGAAAGGAGAGGATGAGGTGAGGTAGGGATATAGTGAGATGGGTGGTGAGGGAGGGAAGAAGATAACGAGAGACAGGTGAAGGTAATAGGAAAGTAGATGGTGTGTGAGAGGTGAGGTCCTGATGTAGGGGAAATGGCGGGTAGGGGTGTGAGGAGAGAGGGAGGGAGTGAGGGAGGGTGGTGGAGGGAGGAGTGGTGAGGGAGGGAGGAGGGAGGGAGGGATGGTTGTGGTTAAGGACTTGGTGGGTGAGGTAAGTGGGAGTAAAGGATGGTGGAGTATATAAGGCGGTGGAGGAGGTGGATGAGGTGGAGGAGGTGGAGTAGGTGGAGGAGATGGGGGAGGTGGAGGAGGTGGATGAGGTGGAGGTGTAGTTTGGATGAGAGCTTAGATGTGGATAAATGAAGAGGTAGTGAAAGTTGTCTCCCTTTCCCTCCTCTCAAATCCTACCCCCCATCTACCCCTCCCACACCTCCTTCCCACACAATTCCCCCTCAGAGTCTCCCCCTCCCCTCACCCCCCTCCTCTCTCTCTCTCGACCAGTAAACTCGACTGCGGGAAAAGTTGAGCCATTGTGCCAGATTTTGCCAGGCTTATTGATACTCCGGCGAGCGTGACGGAATATGTCTGGCTGACTTCCAGACCTGAGGACCAAGCAGTGTAGAACTCGCAGGATCCAGCGAGAGGTTCGTGAAGGCTCGTCCCGCAGCGTGAAGGCTCGTCCCGCAGAGTGAAGGCTCGTCCCGCAGCGTGAAGGTAGGACGGCGTCGATGAAAGGCTAAGACATAAAACTCAAACCTAGAAAATCTGATTGGAAGCTTCGGCTGAAAGGTTAGGATTATGGGTTATGCTGAGAGGTTGAGCTGAGAGATATGGGTCGAGGGTGAGACTATAAGGTACGGCTGAGAGGTTAAGCTGGAGAGTTGTGTTAGTGGCCGGTGGAGGAGAGGGGGGGGGGGTGACTGAGAAGTTTGGAAGGAATATTCTAGTCGACTGTCGTGCTGAAGGGATCGTTTGGACGCTAGGCTCAGCTGGAAAGCAGTGTTATTTTTCTTCAACTAAGAGGATCGTGGAAGACTTGACTTGGAGGTCAAGTTGGGAAGACCGCTGGAAACCTTGACAAAATATTTGACAGACTGTGTCGACCTAGAGGTTAACTCAACGACGTACGACTGCTCTTTAAAAGGGGAATCAACTAGAGAGAAAATCCATCCAGTTTGGAGGCCACCAACAGTTTTATTTCCCACAAAAGAACTATAATAACGTCTTCGTCTTGCCAATTGAAGCCCAGACAACAAACAACTGTGCTTGGCTGTGATCACTCGAGAGTTTCAGGTTCCACAAAAGTCGAGGATCAGTGTGAAGGTTCCACTTTAAGACATCAGTTGGCATGGTTGGTTACCTGGAAAGCTTACCTGCTCGTAAACTGGAAGACAGATGTCAAAGACTCACTGAAAATCCTAAGTTGAAGATTTAATCGGAAAACTGTGGTCAGGGGAAGTGAGGGTGAGTGGGAGGCGCCCTGGCACGAGTCCAAGGATTAAGTCAGGGCCAAGAGAAGGAATCTGAATAAGAAAGCAAAAGAAAACACGAAGGAGTTGAAGAAAGTATTATTCAGCGAAGAGGAAGAAAAAATGGAGAATGATGATTGAAGAAGAGGAAAGGGAGAATATGATAATAACCACATAAATATTAATATAGACGAATAAAAGATGAGACAAAGAAAGTAATTAGGTGAAAAATATTGTTTCATAATAATAATAATAATAATAATAATAATAATAATAATAATAATAATAATAATAATAATAATAATAATAATAATAATAATAATAATAATAATAATAATAATAAACAAAAAACAACAACAACAACAATAATAACAACACAATCTGGCTGAAGAAAAAACAAAAAACAAAAGTACAGAGAAATGAGACAAAACTAAAATGAAAAAAGGGAACATAAAAGCAAAAAAAAAAAGAATACGTAAGATATAAATGATGAAGAAGAACATAAAAACTGAAATTTTTACGAAAACAGAAAAGTGAAAAGCGAAATTAGAGATTCAGAGCCGTATCCCCCTCCCCCATCCACATTATTTTTTATACCTGTAGTCGCTGTGAAATATTACCAGACTTTCACAACCAATATCTGTTTACATCAGTGTTTGGAAATTGCTACAAGACATCCATAAATATATATCTCACAATAACATTCAAAATACGAGGAAATAATACATAAAACTACAATTTTTTCCCCCAACAAGAACTTAAAAACAAAATGAATTAAAAATGTGTAATCAGTAATCTGTCTTGAATCGTATATCGGATTAGAGGAGCTTATGCAACATGTCAACTGCAATGATTGAAATTGTTGGAAACTGTGACCTGTGAATTAGTATATTATGTAGTTCTATAACAAGTGACCTTGTACTGTACGTGTATCTGTAAATAATATAGGAAATTATAAAAAAAAAGGTCAAATTATATAACAGTACCGAAACTTACAACAAAATCGACTTAGAGTTTTGAAAGTGATGATGAGTTGTAATTAATAAACAAGAAAGACTAAAGCCACTACACTACACTACACTACACTACACTACACACTACACTCCACTACACTACACTACACCACACCACACCAAACTACACTACACTACACTACACTACACTACACTACACCACACTACACTACACTACACCACACACTACACTACACTACACTACACCACACTACACACTACACTACACTACACTACACCACACCACACCACACCACACTACACTCACACTACACTACACTACACTACACCACACTACACCACACTACACTACACTACACTACACTACACTACACTACACTACACTACACTACACCATACCAAAAACAACACTATACATATCTCATTATAAAAGATACACAAATAACCAACAAGATAAAGACACAAAAAGGAATAAAAAATTAACACAAGCTAGAAACGAAAATAGAATGAATGGGGGATAAAGAAAAGATGATATGAAACGTGAGCAAGGAGAGTGTAGAATTGTGGGAGTGTGAGGGAGAAAAAGGTTGGGGGAGGAAGGAGGAGGTGGGAGAGTGAGGGGGAGAAAGGGTGGAGGAGGTGAGGAAGAAGGGTGAGGAGGGGTAGGGAGGGTGGAGAGGAGGGTGAAGGGAGAAGGGTGGGGAGGGGTGGGGAGAGGTGAGTGGGGAGGTGGGGAGGGTGGGGAGGTGAGGGGAGAAAGGGTGGGAAGGGGTGGGGATGAGGAGGGGGAGGGGGGTTCTTCTCTATTTTCTGAATAATATTTTTTTTTAATTTTGTATTGTATTATAAACGGATTCATTTCCATTAACTTGTAGCAATAATAAAAAACTTCCTATATGGTAAAAACATTAGTCGTTTTATAAAGCTTAATCGAGGTTCATCCTGGTAAGAGTAGCACTGTACTCGTATATCTCAACTCAGTAAAACAATTTATGACAAAGTCATTTTCAAGTGATGTTGACGCACCACTGCCGGAAAAACTGGAGTGAACTCTGAAGGCTAAATAAAAATAGGAGACATATATAATTATAGAATTCAACACTAAAAGCTTTTCTCAAAAACAAAATAAATTACAGAACAAAAAGGAAAAGATTGTGTTAGTCTACACTTTTTAGAAACATTAAAACGGAATTAGTCTCTCAGTCAACTGAAAAAATGCATTTGCCGAACAAAAACACATTTTCTAGTACACTAATTGGTTGGGAGTCTAGTGATTAGACCATTGCATCATGAAATTAGAAATTAGAAAATTGGGAAACGAACCTCACAGAAAGCTGGTTGGCATTAAATTGCCAACACTGTGTGACGGTGTGGCCGTCACCTGTGTTACGGGAGAGAGTGACGCAGGTGTGACGGTGTGGCCGTCACCTGTGTTACGGGAGAGAGTGACGCAGGTGTGACGGTGTGGCCGTCACCTGTGTTACGGGAGAGAGTGACGCAGGCGTGACGGTGTGGCCGTCACCTGTGTTACGGGAGAGAGTGACGCAGGTGTGACGGTGTGGCCGTCACCTGTGTTACGGGAGAGAGTGACGCAGGTGTGACGGTGTGGCCGTCACCTGTGTTACGGGAGAGAGGGTGATGCAGGTGTGACGGTGTGGCCGTCACCTGTGATACGGGAGGGAGGGTGACGCAGGTGTGACGCTCATCAGTAGAGTCCGGTAGAATTGAGTTTGTAGGTTGTTGTTGTAGAGGAAGTACAGGGAGGATGACTGAACGTGTTGTCATTATTCACTCACCTCCTTCACTCAGTCTGTCCTCATAACCCATTAGACATCCTTTACCACTCTCATCCCCTCCTCATTAACACCATTATCTTACTCACTACTTTCCTCACTCATTATCACCACACCCTCACCCTCACCGCCAGTCCACTCATTATCACCACACCCTCACGTTCACCCTCACTGTCACTGCCTGGCCACTCATTATCACTCCCTCAGTGGCCACACATCCCTGGTGATGGGGTCGTTGGCGGTAAGCCTGGCTCAGGGCTCGGCTGCGTGACGGCCACACTAACAGTAGCCACATGGTCTTCGGAAGAGGCCAGTTTGGTCCAGAATAGCTCGTGTGTCTCCTAGTTATGGTTTCCTAGTAGGAGTCTTCTAGTTACACACACACGATTATAAACACACACACACACACACACACGTATATAAACAGATAAATATACATGTAGTAGAAACAATTAAGTAAAAGACCACAACACCGATCACAGTATTTCTCTGTATGGCTGTGAACATAAGCCGAGATTTTAATAAATTTGTTTAATGGACAATTAGTGACTCAGTTCACGGATGATGGAGAGTCAGTGTTATCATGCAGTACGGGTAGATTTAACACGTATGGATGCCTGTGTACCAACTACCAATTAATTTGAATATTTATTTTAAGTTCTTTGATAAAAATACAAGTAATTACACATGAACACTTTGCTTCTAGTTAATGTATCGAGGTTTAGTATATTACATCACACTCGTTCATTATATACAGGTAATTTATTTTAATTATAAGAAATGTTTATCACAATTATGACACATCAACATACTCACTCAGTGCATCTACCATATAGGGCCACACCCCCCCCCCCCGCTGACAGTTACTATGGTCAGTGAGAGAGAGGAACCAGTGATGGAAACTTGGCTTTGCTCTGCTGCCATAACTGAACGGTAGTCACATCTGTTAGACGAGACTCACTGATTGTTTCCAGGTACCGATACAACTGTGACCTACAGCTCAAAGTGTTATAACCAGTGAGGTGTAATGAAGCACACTGAGGCTCCACCGCACACTGAGGCGCCCTTGTCGTGGCTCAGTTAAGTGAGACATCTGTAGAGCTCAGCGTGAAATAATAAACGAACTAATCATGTTTCTCATCCGTATTATTTTCGGGGTGAATATGAAATAAATTTGTATTCTTTAAACAAACTTATGGATATTTAACTCACTTGGCTTATAAATATTTTATATAAGAGTTATGTTTAAAGACAACTATTTGGTTATAAAATACTGTAGAGAAGATGAAAACAGAAAAACGAGAAATATATATATATATAGTTGGACCGTAATTTACAACCCAGCATCGGAACATAAAGGGAATTTTAAATAGTGATCGAAAAAATGTGAGAGATACGAAAGAAGAGTATTTTAAGGAAAGAGAAAGAGAGAAAGAAGGAGAAGGAAAGAAAAAGAGAGAAAGAGAGAGAGAGAGTTAGGAAAGTCTCGTGTACCACCACCCACCGGCAAGTTCTCTTGTGCGGGAGGTGAGCAAACACGACAGCCCTCCCCCGGGACCCCAGTCAGGGATGAGCAGCTACACCACCACACTTTGATGACTTCTGATGCGACGCCCCAGTGAGGAGAGGGACGCCACGACACGGGGTAGATGAGAGGGAGAGGGAGAGGAAAGGTTGGTAGGGTAGGAAGAGTGGGATGAAAGGCGGTGGGTGGTCTGGTGGGGATGGGAGAAGGGAGAATAAAGGAGAATAGGAAAGCTGTTGTAAGATAGGTAGGATAGATCAGCTGTGGACAAGTGCCGACCCTCTCTCTCTCTCTCTCTCTCTCTCTCTCTCTCTCTCTCTCTCAGATAAAACAGCGTTATTAACTTAGACCAAATATCAACAAATCATACAGTTAATGGAATCTTCCTCCACCACTCACCTAGTTTCACCACCTGTAAAAAATATAGCATAATAAAGACCACAATGGCTACTGCAAATCCCAACTCTGTCCGTTCAGTAATGGGAAACATAACTCACGCTGATGGATCACAAATGCACACACCATAACGTAAACTGGATCTGAAGGAGGAAAACACCATAACACAAACTGGATCCACACCATAACACAAACTGGATCTACACCATAACACAAACTGGATCTACACCATAACACAAACTGGATCTATACCATAACACAAACTGGATTCATCGGGGGGAAAATGACTCACGAGGAAATTGATTAATAGGGAATATCGACAAGTAAGGTAGACATGAAATTGAGGTGAAATTGAGATGAGATAGAAGTGAGGTAACTTGGCCTTATGAGTAGAGTGAACCATCCACTCTCCTGATTGGCTACACAGGTAATATAGACCTACACAGGTATCTATCTCTCCTGCTTGGGTACTGTTGACAAGGGACGACCTGGTTTGATTTGGCAAGTCGGGGAGTAATTGGTGTTCCATTTTTTGGTAACTGGATTCAAAACACACACACACACACACACACACACACACACACACACACACACACACACACACACACACACACACACACACACACACACACACACACACACACACACACACACACACACACACACACACACACACACACACACACACACACACACACACACACACACACACACACACACACACACACACGGTACAAGCGAGAGAGGGAACTTAATTTTACTCGTTCTATGTTAACAATGAAGATTTTACTAACACCTCTAATCGTACCTAAGCTAACCTAACCTAACCTAACCCAGAGCCAGACAGAGATAATATTACCTGTGCTGATGGTGGGCGAGAGACACGGTACAGTAGCTCATGAGACACCCACTATTCAGTTCCCGTCACGGCTGGTTAATGTTTTTGATTTCGGCTGGGTCTTGGCTGGGTCTCGTTACACTAACTCGCAACCTCAGGATATCCATAATGAAATTCCAAGTCGAAACATTTCATTACTGAGAGTGTAACTGGCCGGGCAGATTTACTTAAGAAGTTATTTGAGGCCTTAAGAAGAGAAACTAGTGGTAAACTTTTGTCTCGGGGAACACACCTCAGGGTAATGAGATTTGTGGAAGAATGGAAAACCTTGGGGGCTTTTGTCGGTGTTGGGAGTGTGTACGAGCGGCCACACTATACCACCACACTATACCACCACACCACAACACAACACAACACACCACACCACAACACACCACACCACACCACACCACACCACAACACAACACAACACAACACAACACACCACACCACACCACACCACACCACACCACACACACACACACACACACCACACCACACCACACCACACACACACACACACCACACACACACACACACACACACAACACACCACACACACACACACACACACACACACACACAACACAACACACCACACCACACCACACCACACCACAACACACCACACCACACCACACCACACCACCAGTTGTAGTGTGTGATGAGGATGACTGTGCTCGTCTCGCCGGCATCATCCAATATCCAACTTCTTAATTATTTTCTCATCACCTTCGGTATTTACATATCCGGACTATAAGTGTACTTATGATGTAACGAACAATATATTGTACATACACCACCGACTACGTGTGTACAGTACTGAGTGACACACACACACACACACACACACACACACACACACACACACACACACACACACACACACACACACACACACACATATTTATATATTTGTTTATTTATTTATTTTTATTTATTGGTATACAATTGGAAAATCAGATGAGATTCAAACGGCGTTACATGCATTTTTCTATTTAACGGCCGAGTAACTCATGAACGGTGCTGTAGCCAGCCTCTTGTACCGCACAAATCTGTATTTTATAAAACACATGTTAAACTATTCAACAACTAATGGGTAAAACATATCCTAATACCATCATAAAGTGATACGCTTTACCATCAAACTATTTCCAAACTGACTCATTTAGTTGAGATAATTACATATTTGGGCAATTATACGCCACTGTGCCGGTGTAGTGGGTCTGTGTTAATGACGGTCCCTCTTTGATCATCTGTTTCTCCCATCACCGACAACCCTCTGTTTTATTACTATTACCTATTGACAAAAAACAAACAAACACACGCAAATAAATCCCAACACACACTCAATCACACACTCACGCACATTTACTCGCTCAAATTCACACACATTAAACACACACAAACTGACACATGTAGTTACAGCACATACACCGATATAATGATGTAGTCACGTACTGTATCTGTGTGATGGTGAGTGATGGTGAAACTGAAACGACCTCACTGTATGATGGTGAAGGGTCGTCAACATGGGTGTTTGGGTGAAGTATCGAGTCAGTATGCCTGTGTGATGGTGAGTGATGGTGAAAAGTGACTTCACTGTATCAGGGTGATGGTGAAGGGTCGTCAATATGTGTGAGTGATAGTGACACACCTCTCCCCGGCTCATCCATTACCGTGTAGGTGTAAAACATGACCAGCCAGAGCGAGGGCGTCGATGCCAAGGTAATTCACACGGATATAACAGCAATTGGAGTGCCATTCTCCACAGACAGTCCATTAGTAACGGCACTAATCTTGGCGTTGAGTGGAAATGTCCTCTGGCACTTTCCCTGGACAGTATCAACAGGTACACCTGGGATGGGAAAGTGATATGGGACTTCCCGTGGACAGTGACACTTCCATTGATGAGGGAAGTGGCACTTTCTTTGGACAGTGAAAACAAATGCAAAGAGGATGGGAAAAGTGAGATGCCACTTCTTCTGGAAAGTGCCAACAAGTACCAAACTTAACTGAACGCGTGAGAGGTACTACCTTGGACAGTGCCATCAGTTGTATTCGGATGAAAAGGTGAGACAGCAATACCTTTGGACATTGACAACTCATACATGTGAATGGATGTGTGGACCGACACTTGCTGTTGACAGTGTCAACAGATGCACTAGGGACGGAAAAGTGTCACAAAGAGTCGCCCCGCAGACGAGACCTTTTGTCAAACTTTCCCTGAAAACTGGCGATAGTTTTTGTGACATGTTCTCTGCGTAACACTAATTAGAATCATCACACGGAGAGAGAAGCTCAGTGATACTCTCCTCGGATAGTGGCAATTTATAGTAACACTTCCCTTGGGTAATGCCGAGAGTAACATTTACACTTCCCGTGAAAAGTGTTCAATGTTCTGATAGTACTACCGTTGGGTGGTGTCAGGTCACAGTGGCACCTTCTCTGGAGAGCTGAATAAATAAAGGTACTTCCCTGGACAGTGCTAATTCATATTTCCACTTTCGCTAGACAATAACAAACAATAGTAATATTTCCTTCACACAATACTAAGTCATACCAGTACTTTACCTTGACAGTACCAAACCCTACTGGTACTTTCCTTGGAATATACCAAATTTAGGTGGCACTTGGCAATGCTAAATCACAGAGGCACTTTCCAAGGAAAATACACAAGGTATAGCGGAACTTTCCCTAAACATTACCAGACTATAGGAAGCACTTAACTTACACAATACCAAACCATAACACCACTTGCCCTGGACGGTGACAAAATTCTAGTGGCACTTTCACAGAGAAGTACCAAGTCATAGTGGCACTTACCCTGGACAGTGGCACTCTCCCTGGACAGTGCCAATAACAACACGAGGCACTGGCTGTCGTGTTTGGCTTTCATCACATTAAGGTGTGACTTACAGAGCCAATATTGATCACACCTTGTGCCGCTTAGCCACCAGGTAAGGGAACTGACGAGGTAGAGGAGGATAAAGATGGGAATAAGGAGAGAGAAAGAGAATAACAAAGGAGGAAGAGTAAAAATTGAATAAAGATAGAAATAAGAGTATAGAAGGTGGGGATAATAAACACGAAGGAGGGAGATAAGGATAAATATAGTAATAGAGAGAAAGAAAGAGGAGTAGGGGAAGATGACAATGAAGATGGGAAGAAAGAGAATAACGAGAGAAAGGAGGCAGATGAGAATAAATCAAGAAGGAAAGCGAAAAGAACAAAGAAGAAGACAGATAAAATAAAGAGTGGAACAAAGAGAAATAAAGAGAAGGAGATACGGGTAAAGGGAAAGATGGAAGGAGAAGGGGAAGACGGTAAATAAGAAAAGATAGGAATAAGTGGAGGAGCAAACAGGAGGAAGGAGGGAAGGAGGAGAGGTAAAATGAGAGAAGGAGGGACGGTAGAGGAAAATAAAGATAAATTAAATAGAATGAAGGAGATGGGAAGATGATAGAAAAGATTAAGAATAATATGAGGGGGAAGAATGAGGGGGAACCAAAAGGGAGAACATGAAAGAAAGGAAGAATAACAAGACTAACAGACTGGGGATAAAAGATGAGGAGAAAATAAACGATAATAATAATAGAAGGAATATAAATCATACTAAAGGTCTAAGGAGATAACTTAAGGACAGGAAATACAATTATCAACACCATCACTGTCACCATCACTGTCACCATCACCACCACCATCATCACCACTGCCTACCAAATGCACGTTCTCACACACTCCTAAGTCATGCACACTATTTCAGATACATAACTCGTGTTGTTGGAGGTGAATGCTTTTACACTCACCTATGCATGCACTTATTTTCCACCCAGACAAATTCCAACGAACTATCTCTGTGAAGGGTTTTATTGCAGGGTTCCATAATGTATGTGTGTATTATATCTCTAAGTGTGTTTTAGTATAAGAGTCAACTTTTTTTAATATACCTGTAGCCTGTGGATTATATTTCTGACACAACACGTCTCAGATGTTAGGAGATTTTACGGAGTACAGTCATGGACAAAAGTTCACTCCTCGTAGTAAAACTGAGTCAGTGGAATGAGCCTCCGAACTGACTCACCCTGACTCATCTCGTTTAGGGCGTCAACGCTGCTTCATTTTGGGCGGGAGAGAGAACTTTTGACCCCGACCGTACACAAACCATTTACCACATTACATTAATATATTTTTTAAGAGAGTCCTAAACTGTCTTCAGAATAAATCTAAAATAATCTCCCACAACAACAACGAAAGCTTCTCCCCGTGAACCATCTCTCAAACACAATTTTTATCACAGGGATCAATACAGTTTTAAAGAATATCGCCATGAATCGAGTCTCTTTGGGCAATTTAATACGACGATCAATAACTTCTATCACATATCCCAATGAAAAATATCTAAGTAATTCGTTTTAGTACGGAGATCAATACCGTTTTATGGCATAACGCTGAGAGGTGTCTCCCCTTCCCTCCCCTCCCACCCTCCCCCCTCTCCCTCCCCTCCCTCTCGCCCCCCCTCTCTCCCTCCCCCCTCTATCAAACAGAATTTTAGTATATAAGTCAATATCTTTAATAGATTTCCCGATAAACAATTCCTGTAGGAGTACTTTTTGTCGAGTCCACCAAAACCAGCGTGTTGAGGAGCCTGGAGGAGTGGCACTGATTAAGAGGGGGGGTTGGTGCAGCTTGAAGGTACAGCTTGAGGGGGGTCCAGCTTGAGGGGTACAGCTTGAGAGGGTCCAGCTTGAAAGGTACTGAGTCAGGGGTCGACACTCTCTTGGCCCTCATTTGTTATGCATTGGCTATTTTTTTAACCTCCTTTTATCCCCCAACCGAGAGGTGATATGACTGTGAGAGAGAGAGAGAGAGAGAGAGAGAGAGAGAGAGAGAGAGAGAGAGAGAGAGAGAGAGAGAGAGAGAGGGAGGTGTAATCATGTCCTCCACTTGTCAACACGAGGCGGTACAGTACAGGGTGGTGGTTAAGACAAGATGGTTCTTTACACCCCACCGCCCGGCTGCCCGCACGTCACCGCATGTTGGAGCGAAGGACGTACGTACAACTTATTTCAAGGAGAATTATTTATATACGAGCATAAGAGAGACAGGGAGGAAGAAAACATATGTTATAAATCACCACATATCAAACCACTCAACCACATACAGTGATTTATGGCCACGGTATCGGAGGCATCATAATGGAGAAGCTTGTACAGTAGTGTTTGTTTTTATGGTAAGATGGAACTTATTGTTTAGTTTTTAATAACAATGATCCGGTAGCGTGTCTTGGCGCTCGGTAATGATGGACGGTGTGTGTGTGAAGCCCGTGAAAAATTGACGTCGCCTCAGTGACAGAAGTGATCTAAAAAAATGAGGGAGACATTCCTTTAAAAACAGAGGCGACATTCAAGAGGGATTATACTGCACCCCCACCTTCCTCCCCGCCACCCTACCCCTCCTCATACTGCTCCCACCCCACCCCTCCCCGACCTAACCTCTCCCCCCACTCTCTCTACTGTTCCTTCTCTTTCACCTATCCTTTCTCCCTCTTCCATTCCCTCTGTTCCCCTTCTCCTACTACCCTCACTCTCTCTCCCACCCCTAACTTTTCTCCCTCCCCACTTTTCCCCTACCCCCCTCCCCCCCGCTAATCCACCAGTGACAGGAAGGATATATACACACATATCAATATTTACTTTTCAATCCCCTCCCTCATACACAACCACTCTTAAAGGTGATGTGTGAAAAATATCCCCCTCCCCTCCCTTCCCCACCCACCCTCAAAACAATAACACGACCCCCTTTGACCTAACCCCCAAGCCATCAACAATAAGGGGTCAAGATAATGCTTTCCTTACAGTTCCATCACCATAGATTCAAAAAAGAATAATTGATGATTATTGTGAAGACGATATATAGGAATACTCTCAGGGATAGTAATTAAGAACAAGAAATAAAGGAATGAATAAACAAAAATATAGAAAAGAAGAAGACTGGATATTTCCTCTGTTGGTTCATATAGTCAACTAATAAAAGATGATAATAATAATAATAATAATAATAATAATAATAATAATAATAATAATAATAATAATAATAATAATAATAATAATAATAATAATAATAATGAGGCCAACTCTACCCAACACGACACCAAGACAGTGGGACAGGAATTACCGTACCTCAGGACAGCGCCACGAAGACAGTATTGCAGGGAATTAATACAATGTCTGGGTAGTGTCACAGGGAAGTACTTACACTCAGTATCTGGGCAAGTATCGCCGCCAATAATCTAAGGACAGTGTCTAAGATAGTGTCGCAGGGAATTACCTCGCGACAGGGCAACACGACACTGGCACAAGGGACAACGATGATGATGATGATGATGATGATGATGATGATGATGATGATGATGATGATGATGGTGATGATGATGATGATGATGGTGATGATGATGATGATGGTGATGATTATGATGATGATGACGATGATGATGATGATGATGATGATGACGATGGTGAATAGCGAACAAGGAGTAACCAGCAGCGACATTAACCAGCCCTTGAGAAAGAAAATATCTCACGTACGAAAAATCTTTATCAGTCAGGCCAGCAAAGGAGGGAACTGGTCTGACTAAAAGCAGCGAAAAAAGAAAAACATTTACAGATTACAGTGAACCAGGTGTATGTGGTGGTGGGTGGCAGAGTGACGCAAGTATGTGGTGGTGGGTGGCAGAGTGACGCAAGAATGTGGTGGTGGGTGGCAGTGACGCAAGTATGTGGTGGTCAGGGTGGCAGAGTGACGCAAGAATGTGGTGGTCAGGGTGGCACAGTAACGCAATAATGTGGTGGTGGGTGGCAGAGTGACGCAATAATGCGTAAAAGAGCAAAAGGAAGAAGCAGTAGTGAGCACCAAACAGGAAAACACCATTATAGCGCCACAACACAGCGCCATAACACGCCACACGTGAGAGGAGTCACCACCACCACGATCACTAGTAACAGCTACCACCACCACTACAACCACTGGTAAGGGAATTACCATCACCACTACCACCACTACCGCAACCCCCACCACCACCACTGCCACCGCCCTTTCACCATCACCACCACCATCAGGGAGATAAGGCAGGAGAAGTGTAGAAACCATCGAGGCTCTGGTCAGATGGAAGACTCATCGGTGGGGGATCAATCCTGAGGTCTGAAAGACGCTCGCCGCCCACCTCCAACCTGCTGACTAAATTGGTCATTCCTGGAGCACCAGATTACACACCTGCCTCTCCTCCTCCCCACCTGCCTCTCCTCCCACCTCCCCCACCTGCCTCTCCTCCTCCTCCTCCCCTTCTGCGTAGGTAAAAGTTCACTCCTTTTTTGTGAGACTGTTGGTGAGGATTACACGAGAGGAGAACAAAGGAAAATATTGATGGATAGTGAGGAAAGACGGGTATGTTGCTGAGGCAGGAATGAAGGAGGCTGAGGAATGAAGGAGGCTGAGGAATGAAGGAGGCTGTGGAATGAAGGAGGCTGTGGAATGAAGAAGACTGAGGAATGAAAAAGGTGAAAATATTGATGAAACCTGAGGAATGAAGGAGGCTGGGGAATAAAGGAGACTAAGGAATGAAGAAGGAAATATTGATGAAGACTGAGGAATAAAAGAAGGAAACATTGATGAGTCTGAGGAATGAAGGAGATTGGGGAATGAAGAAGACTGAGGAATGATGAAGACTGAGGAATGAAGAAGGAAATATTGATGAAGACTGAGGAATGAAGAAGGAAATATTGATGAAGACTGAGGAATGAAGAAGGAAATATTGATGAAAACTGAGGAATGAAGATAAGAAATCTAGGAGAAAATATTGATAGAATGAAGGGGAAAAAACACTGATGGGTTTTGGCGTTGATTCCAAAAAAAAAAACTCGAACGCTGAAATGAACTCGTGATAGGAATCTGGGGTCTTCTGTTTTACCATACAAGTGCCATCCTATTGAAGGGGGAAGGTAGGGAGTGAGGGAGGTAAGGAAGGAGGCAGGGGAGAGAGAGAAGGGAGAGGGGAGAGGGGAGAGGGAGGGAGGACATTGTAGTGACAGGTATTTTTTCTTTTCACTGTCACCTTCATGTGTGTGTGTGTGTGTGTGTGTGTGTGTGTGTGTGTGGCCAGGAAATAGGAAAGGGCCTATCAGAGGAGAGGATGGAGGGCAGGAGGTATTGGGTGAGGGGGGGGGGGGATTTGAGGGGTCATTGGGAAGGTCACTGACTGTTTCTGTCTGTCTTTACCTGTCTATCTATCGTCTTTACCTGTCTATCCATCGTCTTCACCTGTCTATCTATCGAACAGGTGGGGGAAAAACTTTCAGACATTGGTCGATTCGGCACACTCTGTCAGCTCTCCAAGAACCTTTGTCCAGCTTGTGTTGTTGTTTTGTAAGTCTCTTCTATGAATACCAATTGAGAGTGAGTGACTGATTGACCGAGTGAGATTTTTGTCCAGGTCTCTCTCTCTGTCTCTCTCTCTCTCTCTCTCTCTCTCTCTCTCTCTCTCTCTCTCTCTCTCTCCATGGTGACGCGGCTTCATTCGTTATCTTACTTACAATATTTAATCAGAGAGCATTATGATATGTGTTGACAATAACCACCATACCCAATTAAGACATCCTAACTGCCAGAGGGTGTTATTACTACTGCCACTACTACTACTACTACTACTACTACCACTACTACGACTACTACTACTACGACTACTACTACTAATAATAATAATAACAACGACTCTACACCACACACACACAGTTATAGGGTCAACCCAACACACTCCATCTGATTAAAAAATAAATAAATAATAAATAAAACTATCCCAAAAAAAAATCGCACTTGGGGAACAAATTGCTTTAGACTTTTACTTTGTATCTATTGAAATACATATGGATCAAATAGACCCCACGAGGTGTATGAGGAAGACTGACTTGTTTGTTTGTTTGCTTGTCTGTTTGTTTGCTTGTCTGTTTGTTTGCTTGTCTGTTTGTTTGCTTGTCTGTTTGTTTGCTTGTCTGTTTGTTTGTTTGTCTGTTTGTTTGTTTTATTCAGGAAGGTATAACATTTCAGACTATAATCATCACAAACTTATATATAAAAATATATTAATATTTCCTCCAGTTAACCTTAAGTTACTTTTTATACATCTTGAATTCATGAACTTAACCTAACCAAACCAGGTACGAATGACTACGAAAAAGCGAATAATTAAGAACAGGAAGAAATATGTTCTCCAAAAAGGTAAGAGAGAGAGAGAGAGAGAGAGAGAGAGAGAGAGAGAGAGAGAGAGAGAGAGAGAGAGTTATTAAGGCTGATGATCGTGTACAACTCAAACTTTAAAATTCATGGAAACTATTTATCATGAACCAACCTGTATTATCATTATTAGCAGTATTAGTAGTAATAGTAGTAGTAATAGTAGTAGTAATAGTAGTAGTAGTCATACATATTAACACAATATTTCACTCATAAATTATACGACACTCACACAAAAAAAATAATTCCAATTTAGTGGTGAATTCGTAAACTGTATAATCGACACACATAAAAGAGAATATCAATGAATACCTCAACTAAATCTGTTTCACTTACTTTTATGGACAAAAAAGTCATTTATTTCCACAAGCGTCGGGTCATGGAGTTGTGCTTATTGACCTAAATGTTTCTAAGGTGAAGACAAACAAATGTTAAATCACCAATCTCTCAAGGGTCACATACCATCAGTAATGACCTCTTTAAGCTTCTGAGTAGTAGTTAATGAATGGTCTTTAAGGAACACCAACTGAACCGACTGAACCAACTGAAGCAACTGAACCAACTGAACCAACTGAAGCAACTGAACCAACTGAAGCAACTGAAGCAACTGAACCACCTGAAGCAACCGAAGCAACTGAAGCAACTGAACCAGGTATAGTATAGTAGATGAAATACAGAGTAGAGACAAAGTACTGTAGAAGAAGAGTAGAGTAGAGGTAGAGTAGAGTAGATGAGAGGCAGAGTAGAGAAGAGGAAGAGGTTGAAGCAGCTCCTCATCCTCGCTACACCAACTACTTGTGTGACCCCTAAGCAGCATTGACGTTAAGTAGGGATGATGTCAAGTGTCCCCTGGTGGAAAAGGTCCCTGATTATGTATCTTGTGAGAATGTATCCTCTGGGGTATACATATGTAACAGGAACAGCATCAATGAAGGTTATACATGGCACTGAAGAATGATGTTGTCTAGTAGAAATAAATGAGGCAATTATGTGTTCTGGGAGAACACATGTGACTATGTATTCTCTACGAATTCATATGTGGCGGCAACAGCAATAACGTAAGTGAGGAATGACGTCATCTGGTGGGAATGCAGGTGCGCCGCTGGGAATTACAGAATGGGAATGATACATGACGCGGCTGGAAGGTGAGGGATGGTGTCATCTGGAGCCACAGGTGGACAATGAATCATGGAAACGGGATAATGAGAGAGAGAGAGAGAGAGAGAGAGAGAGAGAGAGAGAGAGAGAGAGAGAGAGAGAGAGAGAGGACACATAACCAGACAGACAAAAGGGATGAACAATGAGAAAACTTGAGACACATGAAAGCATAAAGCAGGCGTGGCCAGGTGGAGAGAGAGAGAGAGAGAAGGAGAGAAGGAGGGAGGGAGGGAGGGAGAGAGAGAAGGAGGGAGGGAGGGAGAGAAGGAGGGAGACCAATACCCGGGGTCCTCATAGTCACAGTGTCATCAAAAAAAAAAAATAATCCCCAGGTTTTAAATTATTATATATTAAAAATTGATATATTCATTTTCAACGAGCGCGTATAATGAGTGATCGACTGTTGTGTTCTGGAGGAGGGAGATGGAGGAGACAAGACATGTGAGATACGATAAGATGATAGTATAAACCACTGATAAATATGCTCATGTTGTAGGTTATAAAACTTGATCTGTTTAATTTTTGTGGATATTTTTGTCGAATTATTACTATTATCCGTATGATAAAACAAAAATTATCCAGTACAGTTGACATTTCAGCAGTACTTATTCACCTTGGTTCACCTGATGTATATAATATGGAGCCTAAATGAAATTCATCCTAGTTAATATTTTCATTTTTCAGGAAAGCTCCGTATAAAACACCTCCCCCCCCTCTCCCCCCACTGCTATAAAAAATAAATAAATAAAAGGCAAAACGTTGGGGGCCTGTTGGCAAAATTTTCCACATTTCACCGTAAAACAAGACAATTTTTCCAGCTCTACATTGCAAACATATTCCCGGCAGATGTAGCACAGCCGACGGTGACTCATATTTGACGTTTAATTCTTTTATCAAACTCGGGGAAAAAAAATGTTTATTGTAGGGCCACATAAGCACCAGCTCTCCTCTGTGAATTCAGGAAACACTTCAACTCAGGCATAATTTTTATATATTGAATGTCACGGTCCAAGCACACAATTTTGTCAAGCAGAGGCAATATGGCACAAATTTCCGATGTGTGCGTCGACTGAAATTTTTTCCACTTTACTGTGAGGGATGTTTACACTTGCCAGAGGACACACACACACACACACACACACACACACACACACACACACACACACACACACACACACACACACACACACACAACATGCACATGTACAGAATATATGCATACTTTTATAGTAGCACACAACACACGAGGGCGAATGCACACACACACACATGAACACACACACACACACACACACACACACACACACACACACACACACACACACACACACACACACACTAAGTGGCATAGGTACCACGACCCCCAGTTGACTCAGCTGTGAGCTGGTAACTAACTTTACAGATGGTGACGTGAAAACGGTCGAGTGCAGCTTTTAGTTTATGTAGTACGACAAAAACCCACAACAAACCATTAAAACCCACCAATGGCTGTGTTAATTGTTAAAGATTTATTTGTAGTCCAGACCAGTATTAGTTCAGGTTAGGTTAGGTGAGGTTAGGTTAGGTTAGGTTAGGTTAATAATGTAGTTCATCGTTCACAGGTACAGACCAGTAACATACATAACGTACAAGAACATGTCAGATAGTCTCAAGGGAACTGTGGCCGCAGTCAAGAGCCCCCCCTGCCAGCGACGGTGTGGGGTGCAGAAGCTGTGACCGTCAGACCAGATGGTGACCGCCCAGACATCCACAGTCCAAGGCGGTGTTCACTTGTTTTCACACCCGCTAAGGCCGAGGAAGCATCTCTCACTCTCTGGACTTCAGCTTTAGAGTCATCCAGTTCTTTTGTCTTGAGAAAATTGGAGTCGTGATTGTGTAATTGATTTTGTTCAAACTAAGAGTGAAGGGACGACTCTCAGACAATGACAAATACTCCGATGCGATTAATGTTTCTTCTTGGAGGTGGTGTGTGTGTGTTGTAGGGTGTGTGGTGGAGGTGTAGTGTTGGAGGTAGTGTGATGGAGGTTTAGTGATGGAGATAGTGTGATGGAGGAAGTATCTCTGGCTCCCGTAGTGGTGGTACTCAGCAGGGACGGGGCAATAAGCTAACATCGATACATCTACTTTATAATACAGGATCTGCTTTACTCTTTACAGCTGCATATCCAAAGTACAGTGTTGACGACAGTACGTACCCGGGCGAGAAGAGACGACTCAAACTAGGTAATTAGGTAGTTGACGAGTCGTTAGCGTATTCCAGCAGGTAATTAAGGATTAGTTAGGTCATTACAGTTAACGCTTTAAGGCATCACCAACAAGTGTTTACGAGATAGTTGGGTCATTAATGCTGTCGTTTCATGGCACTTCAACAGATTGTTAAGGGATGAAAGAGACAAGTCACGGTAATATAAACACGTATTTAAGAATCAATTAGTTCTACACAAGTCTTCTATAAATTCTGAATAAAACAAACTACTGTATTACTATCCCATGTTGGCTCCTCCCACCCTCCCCCACACACAAACATTTCATCTCAGGTGACTAACGAACACCTTTGGCCTGGTCCAGTGGTGGCGAGGCAAGGGGAGGTCAGGGTATAAACGTATTAAGCAGATTACACCTCAGGGATTGCAATTTCGTGTTGGCCACTTATCAAAAACTTAGCCCACCCCCAACAGCTGGTGCACCATAATGGCTGAACGTGATGCATGTCAGTAATTCCTTGTCATTCATGGTAAAAGTTGGCTTGATACAGGGCTCAGACGCGGCATGATAGAGGATAATAGAGTAAAGGTTGGCATGATATAAGACTACAGAGCATGTTAATGGAGGTTAATACAGTAATAAAGGACTCTGGTACACCGCGATACAGTATAATAGAGTAAACATTAATCTAACGCAAGATTGTAGAGAAAATTCCTGTAGCGTAGAGTACAGTAGTGAAGGTCTTAGTGATACAACGTGATACAAAATAACAGAATACAGGAAGGCATGATACAAAAACAGTCATTTCTCGTTGTATGTTAAAACTGTTATGGTAATTCTCGCTCTGTATCTCCTATGATCTGTACAGGTACGTTGGTGGGGGAACTCTCTCTCTCTCTCTCTCTCTCTCTCTCTCTCTCTCTCTCTCTGTCCTCTCTGTCTGCCTTGTCCGCAAAGCCGTGTTAAAGACACACACACACACACACACACACACACACACACACACACACACACACACACTCAGACTAGCCAAGAGACGCTCCTACTGGGCGGATTGTGATTAATTTGCACATTTCACAGCCGTAATTGGCCATTAAGGAATTAATCTAGTTGACTGTTGTCTGGTGATTAAAATGACTAATGACATTCACGGGAAAAACTAATTGCTATATCAGGATTCGCTGGTTTGTGGGAAGTGTTCAGCCGACGAGTCCTATGTTATACTTTTCAAGCTTACACCACAAGCTGAGTAATGTAATACGTCAGCAGCTTGAACACGTGAAACTTACTCAACCCAGCTTATTAACACCATGATAGTAGCCACGATAAAGCTTTCTGTGGTGAATCGGAGAACTGTAACTTATTTTAAACGATTCAGTAATATATATCAACGTTGGTTATATATTTCACAGGAAGTCATCCAGATATTTCCTGTAATATATATAAGAATAACTAAATATAGATACATAACTAATAAATATAACCTGAGGTGCGATAAGCAAAGATAACTAAGATAAAAATAACGATAAAAAATAACTCAACACTTACTTATGGTTGTCAGGCACTCAATGGATGACTCAAGCCCCTGGCGGATGACTCAAGTTCTTGGTGGATGACACACGTTCCTGGTGGATGAACCCAATTAGGTGTTAAGAGTCAGTGTTAACAAATGACAGTCAAGGTTGATGTGGCTACAACCTAACCCTTCCTAACATTGTCAGTAATGTTCGTTATGAGGAGAGGGAAGAGGGAAGAGGGAAGAGGGAAGAGGGAAGAGGGAAGAGGGAAGAGGAAATAAGAAAGAGGAAAGAGGAAATAAGAAAGAGGAAAGAGGAAATAAGAAAGAGGTGAAGAGGGAAGAGGGAAGAGGAAAGAGGGAAGAGGAAAGAGGGAAGAGGTCACTATAAATGTTGTGTGAGTACAGTACAGTATGAGTCGTGTCCATAAGACGGACGACAGGGAGAGAGGCACTAATATGTTGTCCTCAATTTAGGTGAAGGTAAAAGAAATAGAGTTAAGGTGATGGTTCAAGAGGAGACTATGTAGTGTTTGTACGCGGATTATTATTATCTTTTTGAGTGTGATGGTGTTAGCGTATAGATTTATGTACTAGCTGGGGAACCCGACCTTACTGGGTTGTGTTTGAGGAGCAGATCATAGCCTACGTCCGTGACTACACTATAACCTACACTACACTATAACCTACACTACACTACACTGTCACCTACACTACACTATCCCCCCACTATACTATTACCTACACTACACTATAACCCCCACTACACTATCACCTACACTACACTGTAACCTACAGTACACTACACTATCACCTACACTACACTGTAACCTACAGTACACTGTCACTTTCAGGTAGGGTGTCGTCCCCGCGGGGTCGGTTGGGGGTGTTGACGGTAAGTGAAATGTTATGGTATTGTATGGCTCCTGTGGCTCTCTTACCCCCAACAGTTATTTTTTTATTTGAACCAACCCTGAAAAACAAAATAGGGTGTGTGTCAGAAGCGCCATAACTCCAAGACCAGTAAACCAACACACCTGAAACATTGTTTGCATACTAAGGGAACCCTGGAGGTGTGCACCTGCGTGTTACTTTTTAGATATTTCTAAAAACTCTCCCCACCCTTTGTGCATACAGTACAATGGCATTCCCCACAGCGTCAACACCCTCGCCAGATGTAGGATCACTCCGCCACCATCACCATCTATATAAAAGACCTTTGTACCCAAACTAAGGATTTACACAGTCACTATCAATTACAACTTTCATAATATAACCAAAACACCATTAAAAGAACAGGTAAACAGCCCTAATAACGATGATAAATAGAGAAGCAAACCTCGAGGTTATGTTACAGGACCCCACCATCAATTCCTGTCCCCCCCCCCCACACACTTTTGTACATGGAGTCAAGAAGAATTTCTCTCTACCATACAGCGCCAACACAGAGTTTTGTATCTCAACTTTTTTTTTAATTGTTGCTAGAATAGTGTAATTTATAACCTTGTTATGCGTTTAAAGACCTTCGCTGTTGAAGCGCGCGCACACACACACACACAGTGATAAAACCAATATATTAGTAATGGCAGCAGTAATATCAACGACAATATAAATGACATGATAACACCTATATATTGCCAATAATCTCTAAACAATAATAATGACAAAAAAGTAAATAAATTTTTGACTGATTAAAGACTATTCAGAGAGTCGGGTCTGTTGCTAGTGCTCCTCCCGAAACTTTTCAAGGACGTGAGGAGCGGGAGGACAGCCATGCCAAGTACAGCTCAACTTTATCCCAGAGCCAATTGCTGGAAAAACACCTAAAAGTTGCCTACACTGGGGATATTAACATTTTAAAGCGGATTCCGGCAACAGCGCCGCGCTCAGCAAAATTTGCCTTACATGACAGACTGTGTGTCCTGAATACCAAAGCGTGTTTGCCACCAATGTTTGTTTATACCGTTCCCACAAGTCCCGTGCAAAAATCATGACAATCTGCAAGTCCAACGAGGGGAACTTATCAGCGCCGCGCCGCCTGAATAAAAGATGCTCAAAAGACACACTTTTTTTGTTACTTGTACGTAAACATTGGATACAACATCATAGCTCTCTGTTAACTATTGGCCTATAGTTCGTACACGTATGAGGCGTTACGAACAATACTTAAGTTAAACATCATATCAACGGCACTAAATTTTTATTGGTGTTATATTTATCCTCTTTAACAACTAAGGTCATACGACGGGTATTGTAGAGTAAAAAACAACAACTCATCAACAATTCTAAACTACCAAAGATACTTGCCTCTGGTTCTACATAAAACACTGTACACGTCTACAGCTAGCCTGGCCCGGGGACATACAGTACATCACCAGTTCTGTGTAATAATGTCTAATGCTCCTTGTGTCAGCTGGTTTAATTTGGGTAATTCAGAAGCATTAAGTGAAGTGATAATTACGGTAAAAGACTTCTCATTTCCGTGAACTCTGGCCTATAGTAGCTAAATGTAGACATGTTCATTAACTCTCTGATTAAAGGGATGGTAACACTCCCTCCCCTTCTCTCCCTTTCTCTTCCCTCCTGTCTCCCCTAGCCTACCTTGTCACCCTCCCCACCCCTTACGTTCCATCCCTTCCCCTCCCCTGCCACCCTCCCCTCCCTTCTCTCCTATACCCTGCCACCCCTCCCTCCCCTCCCCTTACGTTCCATCCCTTCCCCTCCCCTGCCACCCTCCCCTCCCTTCTCTCCTATACCCTGCCACCCCTCCCTCCCCTCCCCTTACGTTCCATCCCTTCCCCTCCCCTGCCACCCTCCCTCCCTTCTCCCTATACTCCTGCCACCCTCCTTCCCTCCCCTGCCACCCTCCCCTCCCTTCTCCTATACCCTGCCACCCCTCCCTCCCCTCCCCTACCACCCTCACCATTTGAACTATGTTGTTGACTCTTTGACACTGTGTTGTGGCTCCTGGGGGTACAGTTCACCGTTGTTTTGAACTATAAATTAGTTTAGGTCAATATCTGGTTCATTACGTGAGTGTCGCAATAGCTCATTCCTTTGTGTCATTCATTACGTTGCTGTTCGTTCATTAATTATTACTCAGGTGTAGTACAGTACCTGTCTTGTAGTCACCTATGAATAACTTAACCCCATTCTCCAGTTATAAAATCACCGGATATTAAAGACACCTAAGCGTTCCAATCTCGACATAAGGGAGAAAGGATCGTATCTGGAACTTGACTTAGGTTATATCACTGTGTTGAAGCCTCGGTCTCCCATTAAGCAGTGAGCTAATTCCTCGGTGTGGTCTACAGGTGGTGATGACTCAGTGTTACAGGACATTAATGAGGTATTCACTTGATGGTTGTGATCAGCTGCACGACCACACTTACCTTCCTTACCAGTCTGTAGACCTATAATAATCATCCTAAGTCAGCGTTCATTAATGTTACTTTTTCAATGTATGTTAACCATCTGCCACTGAACCATCTGCCACTGAACCATCTGCCACTGAACCATCTGCCACTGATCTATTTGCGAGTGAACCATCTGCCACTGATCTATCTGCCACTGAACCATCTGCCACTGATCTATTTGCGAGTGAACCATCTGCCACTGATCTATCTGCCACTGAACCATCTGCCACTGAACCATCTGCCACTGAACCACCTGCCACTGAACCATCTGCCACTGAACCATCTGCCACTGAACCATCTGCCACCGAACCATCTGCCACTGAACCATCTGCCATTGATGTATCTGCCACTGAACCATCTACCATTGATGTATCTGCCACTGAACCATCTGCCACTGATCTATCTGCCACTAAACCATCTGCCAGCCTCCATAATTACAGGCAGGTGTATACAGTAACCAACTCCTTCTCACTTAAACACTTAATAAAATCACTTATCAATACCTTAAACACAGGTGCTAAGATGACTTACATTAACCCAGCTACATTATACACCTGTGCTCATAATCCCAATGTGGAAAATTAATTCAACTAACTAAAGTTTACCGGACGTATTGGTGAAGTGAACTCAACTCATTCATGAACAGTAATTGATTATCTCCGTTTGTGTGTTATGGGTCAGGAATACTAATTTGTTGAGTATTCTGGATCACCCATTGACGATTAAGCACTAACTAACCATCCTGACACTAACCTAACCATCCTGTTTTATCCCTAACACTAATCTAACCATCCTAACACTAACCTAACCATCCAACACTAACCTAACCATCCTGATTAACCTAACCTAACCATCCTAACACTAATCTAACCATCCTGACACTAACCTAACCATCCTGACACTAACCTAACCATCCTAACAATAACCTAACCTAACCTAACCTAACCTAACCTAACCTAACCTAACCTAATTAAAGGTAAGAAGATTACCCCACACTACACGACTATAATTACCTCAGTGTCAATGAACTTTTAGAAGGAGAGCAGCTAATCATGCCGACCTGATCCCTTCACTGTGGCAAGATTAATCCCATACCAAGTGTCGACTCACGTGTTACTTTAATCTTAAGTCGAATTAGACGTTGGTTTAACTCTAGTTTAATCTCGACTCAGGTGTTAGTACTCAGGTATGATACAGGTGAGTGGTCTTACATCTTGAGAAATAATTATGAAGTAAAAATTATCATATTGATTGGTTTGTCTGTAGTCTTAATACAACCTTCAGAGAGAGAGAGAGAGAGAGAGAGAGAGAGAGAGAGAGAGAGACACAAAACAGGACAATATCAGAAAATAGATCAATCTATTTTCGCTTTACAAATTTCAAGTATTGAGGAAAAGTAAAAACATCGGCGTCTCCAGAGACAAGAACAGCCATATCCATGTTTCTCTGTGATGAGTTTCCCCAGTCCACAAAAATATGAAACATTTGTGACAGCAATTTCACTTCCTTGCGGCACAGGGCGATGGTCTGATGAAAAGTTAATTGGACTTGCCAGTCATCTGATCCCTTCAATTAGTCGAGTCAGATAATTTTTCAACAACACAAACAAATGGGTTTTATAATTTGTTTATATTCATTACCAAAGGGTTTCACTTAATATATACTGTACACGTATCATGGTGTTTTTTTTTCTAATAAATAAGCAAAGGAAATTTTAATAGCTGAGGCATTTGCAGTTTCTTATACTGTGTGTGTGTGTGTGTGTGTGTGTGTGTGTGTGTGTGTGTGTGTGTGTGTGTGTGTGTGTGTGGAAGCAGCCTCGACTGACTGTGTAGCCCAAACGCAACATTCCTGCTCTCTTAAAATTTCAACATACACGCCACACAACCTGTCCTCTCACTCCACACTGTGTTTTCAATAACTTCTCCTGGTCTTGTGGCTTTCCCAAACTAATACAAAGATATATAGAATTCCTCCTGGTCTACATTTCCCCAAAACTAATATAAAAGTCGATCACAACGAACACCCGCTGTTTTACTGGCGCAGAAATCCAGATTGGGAGAAACTTTAGCAGTGACTCGTGGTGCGCCCGGGTGACTGCTGATGGGAGGTTGGTGTTACCATCAGCTGTGAGAATCCACCACAACGGGCTCAGCTGTAAGAGGATTTACTGCAGTAAGTCTCACCACTGATGCCAACTCCACAACACACTCACTTCTATTTCCAAGTCGAGCAGTAAATCCTCTCTTTTTAATTTTCTCACGAGATTACCATTCAGCGTCGACATAACTGTACAAGCTGGTGAAGGAAGCTAAACAAATACTGATGTATACACACACACACACACACACACACACACACACACACACACACACACACACACACACACACACACACACACACACACACACACTACAACAAAATTCAGCCCATAAGAGCCCGCACCGATAGATATAAGAACAGCACCATCCCATCTGTTGTTAAAATAATAAACAACTCCTGATTTATGTACTGTACAGCCCTGTAAATGTATTCAATGCATATTATATCATTATGTCTAAATCTAATGTAAGTCTGTATATTTTCAGCCACCGGCTGCAACTCTATTAATAAACCGTATATTATTATTATTATTATTACACACACACACACACACACACCTCTATATTAAACAACGAAATTTACATTTTCAACAACAACAACAACTACAACGTCAATAAACGACGACGTTTATTTGTTAATAAACGACCACGTCAGTAACGACGACCACGGCAGGTCGTGTCATAGACTCTTCGACCCTTCGATTCAGGGGAACGAAAAACCCAAATTGAAATTGAACCAGTAATTGGCTTTTTGGCATTGCTGCAATTCTTAATTTTTCACTGGTCGAATGGATTAATCCCTTTTTCCATCCTAGTTCCTTCTTTTATTCTTTTTTATTTTTGTTATTTTGTTTTGGATGAATTTTCCTGTTACCTCAGATGACTTCTTGTTCTTTCACACAAGTTTCGAACCCGGGTTTACTTTGTGGCAACTCAAGGTTATGACCACACCGCCACCACCACACGGTCATGGTCGCTTTGTTTCTAGCTGTGGTTTACGAGTTTCCTCTGCCTGGGGGCGTGGATGTGGGCGTGAGGACGTGTGGGTGTTTGGTGGGGGTCGTGTCTGAGGGTGTTACTGTGTCAGTGTGTTAAATAGCGATAATTTCTATATATATTTTTATAACATTCAAGCTACTCCCCTAACCTAACCTAACCAAACCTAATCCCTAATTTAGCTATAACTCAGCGTGGTTAGGATAGAAAACTATGAAACAGAACAATTTTTTACCATACACGATCAAATTACCACCAGTTACAACACTAAAACCAACAATATACCTATTTGGCAAAAGCGCTTGTTGCCTTTTAATAGTTAATCAGACCATTAGCTCTAATTACCGTGACATACACACCTATACAAATATATTTATGTATATAGGTATGTGTATGCACGTGTCTGTGTATAGGTGTGTGTGTGTGTGTGTGTGTATTTTCAAGTCCTACAGTAAATTTAAAACCGTCTTTTTTAAATTAATTTCTAGATTATTAAAATTTCGACCTAATAGTTATCCATATTATTATCAACCTTACTATCTTGCTATCTTATTCAGTTGCTAACACACACACACACACACACACACACACACACACACACACACACACACACACACACACACGAGGTCTCCAAGTCGTTTACACCAAGAGAGGAAAAACCGACACACCTTCTCCGTACCTTTGATGAGGCAGGTCTGAGCACTCCCTATAATTGTGTTCTCAGATCCCCTCCTCAGCTATTAATGGGAAGCTAATTCATTCTCCCGGGAGAGATTGAGTCAACTGCTGAGAATTAGTCAAATGTTGACCCAAGGTTCTGCCGTCGGAATTAAGGAGAATTTCCTCCTTTTGTCTGGAATTTAGGAAATTAATGGAAGGGTTGTCTTGGTAGGGAGGGTAGGGTAGGGTAGGGTAGGGTAGGGTAGGGTAGGGTAGGGTAGGGTAGGGTAGGGTAGGGTAGGGTAGGGGTGGGGTAGGGGTAGGGTAGGAGTGGGTAGGTGGGGTAGGAGTAAGGGGGTAGGGTGGGGGTAGAGTAGGGTAGGGTAGGGTAGGGTAGGGTAGGGTAGGTTGCTGGGTCGAAAAGTAGATAAAGAAACCGATAGAACAAACAAACAAACAAAGCAACAAAATATCAACAAAAACAAAAATAATTCGACCACCTAAAATCACAAACAACAACAAAGAAAATCACAAACACCACGAGGAAGAAAAGACAAACACATCAAAACAAGAAAATCCCCTGAATTTGTCTTCCTTAAGCTTGTGTTTCAGAAGCAATAGTAATTTTTCCACCGGGTTGGTAGCCAGCTTAGAGTACGGCCAGGCCAAGGGGGGAGGGGGAAGGGGAAGGATATGGGGGGGAGGGAGGGAGGGAGATAGGGAGTGAGGAGGAGGGAGGGAGGGAGGAGGAGAGGAGGAGGGAGGGAGGGAGGGAGGGAGGAAGGAATGAGGGAGGGATGAAGGGAGGGAAGGAGGGTGGGAAAGATAGGAGGGAGGAGGAGGGAGGGAGGGAGGGAGGAGATAGGTAAGGAATGAGAAGGTACAGTAGATAGGGAAGGGGAGAGGAAGGAGGAAGGGAGATAGGAGGGAAGGAAGGAGAGAGGGAGGTGTGTGTGTGGAGGAAGGAGGGGTGGGTGGGTGGGTGGGTGGGGTGGGATGGAAGGAATAGTCAGTCTTCATCAATCTCTGAGGTGGGATGCTCAGGCTGGCATCAGTCTTCATTCATTACTAGGGTGAAGCCAATGGTCAACTACACCCGGGAACTGGGGGAGATTATACCCTACTGGAGGAGAGAGAGAGAGAGAGAGAGAGAGAGGTGGAGAGAGAGAGAGAGAGAGAGAGAGAGAGAGAGAGAGAGGACAAACTCGAAAATAAGGAGACACAGAAGGAGAGGGATTACTAAAAGATAAAGAGAGAGAGGGGCTAAATAAAAGAGAGAGAGAGAGAGAGGGGGGAGGGGACTAAATAAGAAAGAGGAAGAGCCAAAGAGAGAGATTTCAAAATAAATACAGACAAGGTACAGAAAAAATGCATTATACCAAGTCAGCCCCGGCAGTGAGTCTCCCTCCTGATATTTGATTGCATTTGATTCGTCATTCTAAGAGATGGTTCCCTAGTGAGGCTTGAAGAGAGTGCATCTCATCTCCCGTCACCGCTGATCTGTGTTGCAGCATCCTCAGTCACTCACTCCCTTCTGCAATGGCACGCACTCGTTTATTGGATCCGATGTTGCATCTCGTGTGTCTTATTGATTATCTATTGCAAGGGTATATTATCCTTTACTGAGCCTTATATTGCATTTATTGGACTTTACGGAGTCTACGTTGCAATGGTATACACTTTGTCTTTTGGTGAGTCTTATGTTGCATTTATAACACTTCGTTGAGTCTACGTTGCAAGGACGTATTCCTTCTCTGTTGGTTAGTCTTTTTTTTCTTATATATTTCATATCATTTTACTACCTGTAATATAATATTTCAGTGGATCTTATACTATATTTCGCATTATATTTCAGTTATTATATGTTGCAATTGTGCATCTTGCATTTTTGTAATTCTATTAACTGTCTCCTGTACTGGCGTAACATTATATTAGTGTCCATTACAGTGGTACATATATCTCTTCTCTCTCTGTCGTCTGTCTTCGTCTAGTTCTCATTCCTCTGTTACTGCTTCTCTCTTGTGTTGTCATACGTTCCATTATTGCCTGTTATATTCCATCTTCTATTTGTCGTGTTTCATTTACTCAGTGTTGCCTTTATTGCCTCTGTGTTGATTCTCTGATGCAACGACTCACGTATCTTCTATTTCCCATGTTTCACCCGCTCTTTATTGCATATATCTTCACTTTTCTGTATTTATTCTGTATTCTGTATCGCATTTGTAGTGTTTCATATCCCGGAGACCAAAGGGACGTTTATTATTCTGTTAATATTTTTTTTTCTCCCGTTGGATCAAACATTAATGTAATATATTTCATTTATTCTCGCTGGCTTTTGTGATATCCTGTGTATTGGATAGTGGTGTTACGCCTCTCTCTCTCTCTCTCTCTCTCTCTCTCTCTCTCTCTCTCTCTCTCTCTCTCTCTCTCTCTCTCTTTTTAAAATAAACGCGTCAACACCCGCTGAAGCCAAAAGCCACTTCACCTCAGAGCTCCAAGATGTTTTCTCTATAAACAAGTGGTCTACTACCCGACACTACCCCCACCCACCCACCTACACTACCCCCACCCATCCACCCATTCAACCACCTCCATTCTCCCACTACCAGGTAAAATAAACTGGGATGCCAATTCTTCACGTTACCCAGAACTGACAACGAATGAACCTATATAAAGGAATGTGAATGAGGTGAACAGACTGTAGGAGAGCTGCGTCATCAAGGTATTTCTGTACATGGTGGGGGAAGGACAGGAAAAAATATAGAACTTGATGAAACAGAGATAGATAGAGATATACATAGGCAGCTATACGTATTTTTAGAGAGAGAGAGAGAGAGAGAGAGAGAGAGAGAGAGAGAGAGAGAGAGAGAGAGAGAGAGAGAGAGAGAGACCAACACACATGCATCAGGTCAGTTCAGAGGTGATGTACAATAAATTTTCCTCGTTCAACACATTTTAATTTAGAATGAAGTCCCTGGTGTATAAATCTCCCCCACCACGCCACCACTGTTCCCCTCTCCACCAACCACAGTTAGCTGCTCAAATATCCCCGCTCTGCCACCTTGTGTTAGATTACCGTATCGGCCGTTTCTTCCCTTTACGGACACTGAGAATACATGTTTATTTTATTATTTTATTTATCTAATCGACTACTTATGTTATCTACCTATTCATTTATTATTACTCATTAACATAGGTGATGAAGGGCTGTAACTTGACCTGTTGGATCATCACCTCCTAACTACATCACTACAGCGAGCCACCCAGAGTTAACAACCACTGTAGGAGGAAACCAAACCCTTACACTTACAATAACACCAGAAAAAACAAAAATAAACGGGAATAAAACCCAATAGGAACTAAGACTGTGACGGCATTATATAAGACTGGGAAGTACTCGATTATTTCCCGATAAAAGAGAGAAAGTTACAGCGGGAATATTTTGAGATTAAATGAAGTATGAAAGAGAGCGGTATACTGAGGTCGTTGTGTAAAGTGTCCTATGAGTTAATGATAAACATGTGATAATGACCATCGTTCAGGTTAATACACCAAGAACTCATAACAATGGTGAGGTTTTAGAAAAGGTTTAAGGTGGTTTAAAACAACACAAAAAACGACGTAAGACTTTTGGTTAATGTTTGATAATGACGAGTGTTTTTAAGGCAAAGTTTACGATGGGGAAATAAGTTCCAGGAATAAGACTAGAAGGGTTGAGAAGTAGAGATGAAAGAGGAGAAAAGTGTAGTTGAATCGTGTAAGGAAAGGAAGGTGGTTCTTGCCTATAATCAGTCTTAATAATAGACCTATAATCAGTCTTAATAGACCTGTGGACGGTAGTAGTAAGAAAAGACTGAATAAGACTTAATAAAAGTAGTGAATGAAATAAAAGTTTGCTGTTTAACTTTTGTTCTTTTGTACGGAATTCCTCTCGTCTTTGACTCGCTCATTAGGATGCGAGATTAAAAGTCTTTTGTTTCGAGAATTCAAAGTTTTTTCCAGTTTTCGTTTTTTTTTCCCCAAAGTTTTTTTTTTAGTTTCTTTAACGTATCTCTCTCTCTCTCTCTCTCTCTCTCTCTCTCTCTCTCTCAAATCCCGGCTCAATAAAATCCCGGTTAAATCAAATCCCGGTCCAATAAAACCTGGAGCCACTCGCCTCCCTAACTGGGCCCATCAGGCTGGGAGAAGTTAAAAGAAAGAGTTGCCATCTTGCTACCTTAATTGATTGAACCAGGTGTTAAGTGGACCAGGTGTTAAGTGGACCAGGTGTTAAGTGGACCAGGTGTTAAGTGGACCAGGTGTTAAGTGGACCAGGTGTTAAGTGGACCAGGGTTAAAGTGGACCAAGATGTTAAGTGGACCAGGTGTTAAGTGGACCAGGTGTTAAGTGGACCAGGTGTTAAAGTGGACCAGGTGTTAGTGGACCAGGAGTTAAGTGGACCCAGGTGTTAAGTGGACCAGGTGTTAAGTGGACCAGGAGTTAAGTGGACCAGATGTTAAGTGGACCAGGTGTTAAGTGGACCAGGTGTTAAGTGGACCAGGTGTTAGAAGGTGGACCAGGTGTTAGAGTGGACCAGGTGTTAAGTGGACCAGGTGTTAAGTGGACCGGGTGTTAAGTGGACCAGGTGTTAAGTGGACCAGGTGTTAAGTGGACCAGGTGTTAGAGTGGACCAGGAGTTAAGTGGACCAGGTGTTAGAGTGGACCAGGTGTTAAGTGGACCAGGTGTTAAGAAGTGGACCAGGTGTTAAGTGGACCAGGTGTTAAGTGGACCAGGTGTTAAGTGGACCAGGAGTTAGAAGTGGACCAGGTGTTAAGTGGACCAGGTGTTAAGTGGACCAGGGGTTAAGTGGACCAGATGTTAAGTGGACCAGGTGTTAAGTGGACCAGGTGTTAAGTGGACCAGGTGTTAAGTGGACCAGGTGTTAAGTGGACCCAGGTGTTAGAGGTGGACCAGGTGTTAAAGTGGACCCAGGTGTTAAGTGGACCAGGTGTTAAGTGGACCCAGGAGTTAAGTGGACCAGATGTTAGAGGTGGACCCAGGTGTTAGAAGTGGACCCAGGTGTTAAGTGGACCGGGTGTTAAGTGGACCAGGTGTTAAAGTGGACCCAGGTGTTAAGAAGTGGACCAGGTGTTAAGTGGACCCAGGTGTTAAGTGGACCAGGTGTTAAGTGGACCAGGAGTTAAGTGGACCCGGACCCGGGTGTTAAGTGGACCCAGGTGTTAAGTGGACCAGGAGTTAAGTGGACCAGATGTTAGAAGTGGACCAGGTGTTAAGTGGACCAGGTGTTAAGTGGACCAGGAGTTAAGTGGACCAGGTGTTAAGTGGACCAGGTGTTAAGTGGACCAGGAGTTAAGTGGACCAGGTGTTAAGTGGACCAGGTGTTAAGTGGACCAGGTGTTAAGTGGACCAGGTGTTAAGTGGACCAGGAGTTAAGTGGACCAGGAGTTAAGTGGACCAGGAGTTAAGTGGACCAGGTATTAAGTGCACCAGGAGTTAAGTGGATCATTAATTGGGTGGATCATTAGGAGTTGAGTGAACCAAGTGTTAAGTGGATCATAAGTGGAGTGCAGAGACAGTGGAGTGGACAAAGAGTTAATTGGACCGATAATTAAGTGGACCAGCAGTTCACTGGACCGGGAGCTAAGTGGACCGAAAGTTGAGTAATCCGCCGCCACTAATCTGCATCACACATAATTAATCCCTAATTAGCTTGTCAGATGTTAAGCTGACTTCTTGAGAGAGAGAGAGAGAGAGAGAGAGAGAGAGAGAGAGAGAGAGAGAGAGAGAGAGAGAGAGAGAGAGAGAGATAAGGGTGGTTGGCACAAGAACTTACGACCCACGGAGATGAACCATGTCTCCAGAAATACGTGGAAGGATGAGTGTATTCCTTTTAAAACCTTTCCCAGAAAACATAATTTATTTTAAGCAAAGAATAAAATAAAACGTTAATTAAACATCATTAATTATCTGAGATGTTTATTTCGATTTTTTCCTTCAGTTTTTTCCTTGGGTTTTTTCCTTAAATTTATTCCCTAGATTTAATTTCATCGGATATATTCTAAATAAATCTACTGAAATATTCCCCAGTTTTATTCCCTGTGTTCCTTTCTGTGAATAAATTCCTTGTAGTTTATTTTTTTTATGTTTATTCTGTATATTTTCGTTCACTACATTTATCAAATTGTATTTCTTCCCCTAAATTTATTTCCCTAAATAATCCCACGAGTTTATCAATTACAGTTTATTGCCCCCAAGTTTATTACGGCTAAATTAATAACCCAGAAATTATTGCCCCTTATTAATAACCCTAAATTTATTGTCTTGTGTCCATCATCCTAATGTATTACCCTCAATGAAACATTCTCAATTTATTCCCCGAGATTTATTCCCCTGAGAACATTTCCTCAGAGTTTATCATCACCTTGACTGTATTTCCTGGCTTTATTACATTGAGTTTATTCCCCCCTCCTATACTTTCCTGAATAATATCCTGACCTTAGTTTATTTCTAGATAGTTTATAATGAGTTTATTTCATTTATTAGTTATGATTTATTCCTCGGAGGTCATAACCCTGAGTCACCTCATTTAGTTTACTTCCTTGAGGTCTAAGAAATAATGTCTCTCACCGTGATGAACACTAGGTGAGGTTAGGTTAGGTGGGACAGCGCCCTCCTACAGACAATACTAGTTTTTAAGTTTATTCAACAGTGTTGCTGCCACTACAATATTCCTTTACAACACCCCCGTTGCACAACAATTTAATAACGCTGGTCGTGTTGCCTCACCTCTCTGCCAACGTTTTGCTGCATTTTCTCACCTTTCAGAAAACGTTTGTCGTGTAGATTTGCCGTTGTAAAGACACTTTATATTCATTAATTCCTTAAAATAAAGTTTTGTATTTCTTTTGCGTCTTTCTAATTGTTGATTTGTCTTATATAAACAAACAAATCTAAGCATCGTTCAGTAAATTTCCCAGTTTAATTTTATCTAAATTCTATTATCATTAACAGTTACTTTGATATTTAACCAGAGAATCCCGGAAAAGAATTTGTACACCTGTCATGGTGAAATGTTAACGTGGCCCCCATGGATACAGGCACACAATACAGTATGGTCGGCACTGCACTCGATCACCTTTACTTCCCCAACATTAAAGTCAGGTGACCAGCAGGTGAGCGCTGTCTCCACTCGGCCACCGCACCCCTCTGTAATGGTAATGACGATCGAAACAAAATACAAGGCCAGTTGTTGTGTTGAAAAGTTTGGGGTTAAAAATCTTTCCCGCTCTCAGACCGACAAACACTAGAGCAGAATTCCCTGCGGATTAATACTGACTGAGGGAGAAAATGTTTCGTCGTGTAACTTAACGTTTACAAAAATTTTAGTTGGATCTACTCAGCTTCTAAAATGTTTTTATACAACTTTTTTTTCTATTTCAGATAGATTATTACAATTATTTCACTTCCCTCAAAATAATTTGGTGGTTTGAATCACCTTCCTCGCTCTGTTTGTGGCAATTCTTCACAAAACATTAGTTACAGTTCCCCAAGTGGTGCACTCTGCCATGAGCGGTTTTCTCGCTTTGCTGTAAAGTTTTGTCAACTTTTTCTCGTCCGTAAACCTTTATCTGATCATGATTGTCGCCTTGTTTTCTTGCGTTGCCGTGCGTCCCAACCTTCCTAGAACGTTCACTAAAGCTCTTCCACTTTTCTACAACGTGTCATTGTGTTGTTCTTACATTCTCAAGTCGTTTGCTAAGCTGTTTAACCTTTCCTAGAACGCTCTTGTGTTCTCATTATAGTTCCAGTAAAACCTACCATTATAGTGATTGACCTCTGAAAACCTTATTTTTGGTCGCTGCTTCTTTTTACAATCTTGTTGCGTTTTTGTTAACGATTCTCTGAACGTCTTTCATCAAGTTGTTTCACGCTGAACAAAACCTTATAGGCAAGTTTATCTTTTATCTTTCCTACCAAAAACCCATCTCAATATGGTTTACTGATGACGTCACGAAACCTCCATGGCAGGAAGATTACGTCATGATGTTAGAGTCTTAAGAACATCCTATCACACAAGACTTACAGTGACTCTTGTGGTCACCTCATGTACACAAATAACTCGGCACCGCTTCTCTGACACAACCAACAGAAAATAGTCGGCACCATAACTTGTAATAAAACCCAGAGATAAAATACTGTAAGAAAAAAAAATATATGAACAAATAAACATATAAAAAACTACGTCAGAAAAAACAAAACATAAAAAAAAACAAAGACGAAGGACACACACACACACACACACACACACACACACACACACACACACACACACACAAGTTGCAGAGGAAAGAGTGACACACCACAATGAACCCCCGTTAATTAGGAGCCACTCATTAGTATTCATAGGAAGGCGAGACAAATCAGTGTTGGACAGTCTATTCTGACATAAAATTGGTTCCTGAATAAAACAATAATGATTCTCCACTTGCCTATTACAGGATGCCATTGTGGGTGTTATTGCGAATCCACTGTTTTGACCTGTTCGTTAGCGAGGGCGAGATTAAAAGAGAGAGGTGTGTGTGTAAGTGGTATTATCATCTGGGTTATGTTTCATATGCATTCATCTCTCTCTCTGTCTCTCTCTCTCTCACTTTAAGTCTCTCTCTCTCTCTCTCTCTCTCTCTCTGTCTCTCTCTCTCTCACTTTAAGTCTCGTCTCTCTCTCTCTCTCACTTTAAGTCTCTCTCTTTTTTTTTCTTCTTAAGTCTCTTCTCTCTCTGTGTCTCTCTCACTTTAAGTCTCTCTCGTCTCTCTCTGTCTCTCTCTCTCTGTCTCTCTCTCTCTCTCTCTCACTTTAAGTCTCTCTCTCTCTCTGTCTCTTTCTCTGTGTCTCTCTCTCTCTTTAAGTCTCTCTGTCTCTCTCTCTCTCTGTCTCTCTCTCTGTCTCTCTGTATGTTTGTCTGACTAT